>NW_010432530.1:0-1081 GCF_000710305.1 Buceros rhinoceros silvestris | reverse complement strand
CATGCCACTCATTTTTCCCCCGTTTTTGTGTTCCACCTTTTTCAGTCTTGACAGATCTCTTACTGCGTGCAACACCTTTGTCACCCAAATTGTCGTAAGGTCTTACTCCTGGTTGGGGACCCTCTGCCTCTGGAAGAAGGAAGAATAGAGGCCGGATTATTCCAATGCAACAAATCCCTGACCAGTTTGCTGGTAGCATTTTGTAAGCAGTGTCAGGTTTTGGTCTGCTGCTTTCTTCCTCCTAAAAACGAAACCTAAAAACCAAATTCGCTTCTCGGGTGAGAGAAAGAGGAAGAGAAAAAAAAGTGTAAAAGCAGGCAAGGCGGCGGGGCGGGGGAGTGGGGGATTCTGCTTCAAGGCGGTTCATCCTCATTCAGGCTTCTTCAGCATTCCTAAAATGAAGGAATTATCCATCAGGTGTTAATTTTGTGTTCCTTCCTCCATGCATCAGTTGTTCTCTATGCATATTTGTTGAACGGTTCTCTCAGAACCAGGGGAACATGCCCTATGGTGGGCATGTCCACCAGCATGGGCTGACCTGGAAAGTGGTGAGGAGCCTCTCCTTGCTGTGGGTCGCCTATTCCTGGGACCAAAGACAGGGGTGTAGAGCAAAAAGCATTCAAATGGGGGCAACCATTCACTCCCCAACCGTCATTCACTCTGGTAACTGTCCCACAGCCTACCCATCCAATTTGGGTTACAGGGTTTCAGGAACCATTTTAACAGACCGTTTGTCCTCTCTAAAGTGGCGGTAATTCTGTCTGTCTCGGGGATGTTTTGGATCTTCCCTTGTAACTGAAGGCCTATCAGTTTAAGCGAGTCAGGGAGTCCGCGAATCAAAGGTGTCATCCTTTCAGGGTCGACGGGTAACATCATCGGCGAACTTATATGAGGTTTCAAGTCCTGATCACGTCATATGTAAACAAGCTGCCTCTCAAACATTCTCTACAAGATGGTCCACAGACCCAGTAATGGCGGGTGGATCTCCTCTCTCCAGGGGGTTCAAGCCTCCTGCCCAATATGCAGCTCACTGCGTTACAGTCCAGGGCGCCCGGTTATCTCCTGTGGTTAAAAACACTCC
>NW_010432529.1:20628-37171 GCF_000710305.1 Buceros rhinoceros silvestris | reverse complement strand
TAGCTGGGAATTGACGGGTGTGCTTACGGCCAGCCATCTCCCATCCCGTGCAGAGCCGCCAGCCGGGGAGCTAGAGTCCAGCAGCAGTCTGGTGTCTGCCGCTGGCACAAGAATATTTCGTTTTCGACTTCCTCGGAGAGTGGTTACCTTTAAACAAACACGGCCAAACAAAAATGACCTTGATAGAGCAGTTTGTGTTATTGCAGGTTCAGTTAGGCTTGCTGCTGGTCCCCAGGGAGGCTCAGTGCGTGTAAGAAGTCACACAGCCCTCTCCTGGGTAGCGCGGCTGATCTCTGAGCACTCGCCCGGAGTTCCGGTGGGTTATTTGTGTTTCTAGGTAGGGATGGTTTGGGATCCTTTTGCAGGTTAGCCTCTCTTTCCTGAAGAATTGCGGAGGATCACCACAACTTGAGCTTCTTGAATCTCAGCTGCAAAGCTGCTCGGTTCCACCCATAATTATCTTGGTTTCAGGCGGATTTGTTTCTCTGGGGTTTCTTGTTTGGTTTGGGTTTTTTAAAATCAGTGCTTTAATCTATAGAATGCTCCCTTAGAAAATCTTCAAACCCTGGTTTAGCTATTGTGATTAGGATTAGATGAAACCTGGAACAAAGCCTAAGTGATCTCAGTGATAAGGATGTATTCTAAATTGTAAATGATCAGCTCATCCCAAATTGATTCTAAAATTAACTTCCAACCATATTAGGTTAGTAACCCCTAATTACAGTATGGGATTTAAGTAGCTGCTGAATTTGTACCTGTGAGATACTTGAGTCTGGTTCAGAAAAAAAAGAAAAAACAACTTAAAATGAGCTATTGTGTGGTTCAGTCTATTGCAGTATGCCTGTATGTGCAAATACTTCTACTTGCTCAGTCAGCAGATACTCTTGAGTTTGTGGAGGCTTCAGTGTGCTTCATTGCTGTATCATACATTGTGCTCTGTTCAAAATTACATTCTCTTCTTACTGGAATAAAAGATGATTTTTGCCTTGTGAATTTTTGGCAATTTTTTTTTTTGTTGGGGGTTTTGTTTTGATTTTCCCTAATTAAAAAAACTATCTCATAGGTAACAGCTGTCACCAGTGTAGGTTTTTATTCTTTTTTGGCTGCCACTGGAAAGGATGAAATTACTACAAAGGACTCCTAACCTAATAAAATGTGCCACTCCTATTTTTGTGCTGGTCTGGCTTCTTCGCTGTATGGTAGCACTGAGTAGAACATATCAGTGAATACTTGCTGAAATTGCAGGGTGGGCTTTTGCTCTTTAAGAGGTTTGAATAATTGTACTAATATGCCAGTACTGCCACTAGCCACCTGTATTCCAAAATAAAATACTCCTTAACCACAAAATTCTTGGAATATTGTAGTGCTGGTCTGGAAAACTTTGTGCTTAGCCGAATGAGATTTCCAAATTAATTCTACTGTACAGAATCCCCATTGCAGCCCTGTGTGTATGGTGGTTTTTTTCACCTTCCAAAAGCACTTTTGCTCTGCAGCTGGCTTTCAGTGGAAGACGACCCTGAAAATAATTTTCATAAGCCAAAATTAAGCAGCTTTTCTGGAACTTCTACTGTAATAAGCATTGGGTGCATGTGTTTTAATGTCAAGTTCTGTGATGCTTTAGGGAGATCAATATTTGATGATTTCTGCGTATTAGCAGTTTCCCGTGGATGCTAGATGGTGGTTCTTTCACTAATAGTGTATCAAAGGAGTAAAAAACAGGAATATAAAATTTAGGGACAAGGTTCAACTTGTCTGTGGATGCAGTAGTAAAGGTTAGTGTTTTGACTGTGATAATCTGTGAAAAATAGCTAATAGAAAAATCAGTCTCCGAGTAGAAACTGGGAGAAAAAAATAGCCATTTGCTTCTTTCCTGCCAGCACAGTGTATATACTCCGCAGTCAGTACAGTTGAAATGTGTTATGATGGTGCACTCATACATTGGTCACTATCAGCTGCTTGCAAGAAATTATTAATGCAAGAGTAATTTCTTAGCTTTCTGAACATACTGTTAATTTCAATACCTTTTTATTACCTTTCTTTTTTTCTTGCTGGAGTTTTTTAGTGAGCAGCTTTGTCAGCACGAGCACTATCCCTTTACTGAAAAAGCTAAGTACTATTCAGTAGTTGAAATAGGTTTTTCTTGGTTCTTTTCCTTGTTTTCAAACCAATGTCATGCACAGCAGTATTAACTGGTATTAATGAGCCAGACATTCCAAATTCATGACAGCGTTTCCCGTCATAGCAACGCAGGCATCATAGGATTGATTACTGAGACAGTGCCCAGTTAACAAACAAGGAAAAAGAGGGGTTTTCTGTGTCCCAGGAGCTTCACAGATCTGCATCCATGAGTACCAAGAACTATCTTGAACTGGAATTGAATTGTACAACACGGAGTAGAAGCCCACAGCCATGTTGCTCTGCATTCATGTATGGTTTTAATCTGTCGTGTTTTTTAAGGTGGAGTTGGAGGAGGAGGCCTTTCTGAAAGTGTTAGGGATCCCATTTTAGTTTCTGAATAATCCAGGCTGTTCTGATGGTGAGAGAAAGGTTGGATCTGTTGCCCAGAGAAGTTTTGACATAACTGACAGGTTAGGTTGAGAGAAAGAAATCATTTGAGGAGCTGTTCGCACTAAGGGGGAAAAAGTCTACAGCTGGAACACTGTTCATAATGCTCTTTTATAATGATTAGTTTTCACAGTGTAGTTTCTTTTTATTTTACTATAAATGATATAAACAAGCTACATGTGAAAGCACCAGGATTTTGGAACTGGTAAAATTATAAAGATGAATGTATAGCATGGATTTGTTTTTTCTGTTGGAGTGTTTGTTGTTTGTATATCACTGACACTTCGAATACTTACTGATTGCTATAGTACTTAAAGCAGTGGAGTATATGGGACTTGTGTAAAGATACTTTTATCCCATTAGGTCATGTTTTTGGTAAGTTTTTTCTTCTGAAAGAATGTTTGTAGAAAAATGGTTTTAGTCCTCTAATGCAGATTGTAGTGATTATGGTAATAGGGGGTGGCAGGACCTCTGAGGGTCTAACTCCCCTCTCTGAGCTGAGTCTGCTCTGAGAGCAGGGTTTATCCATCTTTGGATGCCTTCAAGGTCAGAAGTTCCACCACATTTCAGGAAACCGGTGGTCAGTGTTTGACTGCCTTCCTAGTGATTCACCCCCACCTCCCTTCTCCTAAGACCAGAATTACCCTTGTAGCAGTTTGTGCCTGTTGTCTTCATGTTCTTTATACAAGTGCCTCGGAGACCTGTGCTCGGCCTTCACAATCCTGTTCTTGCTGCCTACAGCTACCGAAGATCCCTCAAAGCTTTCTCTTCTGAAGGCTGAACAAGCCCCACTCTCTCAGCTGCTCTTTTTGTGTCACTTGCTCAAGTCCTCAGTCATCTTGGTACCTCTTTACTAGTATTGCTCTGTTGTGTCAGTGTCTATATTACAAACACATTAATGCATTATGTTCTGTTATGCTTTAGAATTGTATTACTTCAAGGCATTGTAACAAGTGTGGGGTTTTTGTTTAACCAAGTCTTTAAACTGGTTTGGTGGTTTGTTTTTTTTTTTCTGGTGATCGTTGAACTATTGCATCTGAAATAAGCTTGGGTAGGAGAAATCTTAAGATGAGATTTTAGGACAAGGAACTTGTGGTCTTTTTTGGCTTCCATTTCAAAACCATGTAAATGAAAACATAGTATCTGCTGCGGGTAAGCTCATTCTCAGCAGTACTTTGTAAAAGCAGGCTGTCAGAGGAACTTAAGATGTTTCTACAAATAGAACGAATGGAAATAAACATTGACACTCACTCCTGAACATAAATTTTAGCATTGTATCCAATTCTAAGGATCCTCTGCTTGAAAAGCTTTAAAAAGACTGCAGTTGGGCAGAGATGTGAAAGTGTTATCTTGAAGACTTTTGGAGACCCTTTTTTAAATTTTCATGTGCATCATCTTGGTTTTCTCCACTCCTGTAACTTGCCCTGTCTTTATCTTCTCTAGGAATATGAAGAAAAAACTGGACGAGCTCACAGACCACTCTCTCCTAAACAGAATGTGAGGAAGAATCTTGATTTTGAACCTCTCTCCACTACAGCGCTTATTTTAGAGGACAGACCGGCGTAAGTTTTGAGAAGTGCTGCAGTGAGGGTCTCTAAAATTAGGCTAGCAAAACTTTTCTTACTGAATTTGATTATTCTAACTTAAACAGAAGATTTAAAATGTAAGGTAGATTTTTTTCAGGCTACTGAATATGAAAGTGGGATGACTGAGGAAAAATATTCAAACAAAAATAACCTTACTTTATAATAAAGCAATGGCTTTATATGAAAGCATGTAATTGGTTGAGCAGAGCTCTAGTTTTGCCTAATTCTACCTTCTAAAGATGAATAAGGGATTTTTACTTTCTGCGAGAGAACATAAGCGTAAAAATGAAGCCAGTATATGCTAAAGAAATAGAGAAGCAAGGATACAGTGTCCTGTTTACACAGCGAAAGACCACATACCCATAAATAATGAAGCAGTGTAATGATTGTTCTGCAGTGGGTTCAGCATCACATTTTAAAGGTTGTCAAGTACTCAGTAAGTTGGTTCATGCTTCTGTTACTGCAAGGAGGTTCTTGCATATGCTGACTAACTCTGTAATGATTTGCTGGCTGCTGCTTTATCATGTTTTGCTCCCAAATTACATAAATGCAGTTGTGTTTAGTTAATTTATGAACAGTACCCAGCTCTACAGGCATGGCACCTACATTTTTAATACAGCTGTGCATTGGTGTAAAGAACTGGCATGACATGGGTCTGTGTTTTCCTCAACAAAGAAGGCTCCTATCGAAGTAGTCTGGTTGAGGGTTGTATAAGGTGCTTTTGGGCTTGCATCGCAGGCGATGTGACAAGACTTCTTGGGCTGTCTAGAACAATGTAATAGTGATTATTTATTATAGCACCTTTTCTTATATACAGCTGGAAATGACACATAACTAGCTTATTGTATTTAAAACCTAAGTACAGCCTTCAGATAGATTGAATTAATGATGCATTACAGGATAACATTCAGATTTTGCTCTTTCCTACTATTTTTTTTGAGGAACTTGTAGCAGAAATGGCACTTGTTTCTAGATTCTAGACAATTGAATCATTTTTTTGTTTAGTGGGGAAAACTGCTCTAAGCGATAGTGCTGTCCTCTGACTCTTTCTAAAAAAGATCTTTCTTAACTTTTTACTTAGTTTTCATACTTTTTTTTTAACCTATTACACTAAGTATTTTGTGTTTGATTTCCTGTGACAAAAAGATGTAAGACTTACAGAAGCAAAATGCAGTGATATTTTTTTCCCCCAAGATGTCTGCCTTTGATTTTGCACTCACTTGTAGGATTTAGGTAAAACTTTCTAGGAAAAATCAATAAATATTCCGTAGTCCCTCTAGCTTTAACTGAAAGAAGTGTTAGTTGAATCTTAGATACTAAACATTATCTCATGGTGATGTCATGAAGAGATAGGACATGTAACTTATGTGGCGGAATTTTAAGTTAGCAGAACTTGCATTGTTTCATTTGAATTTCCTTTCCAAAGTTTCCCTAGTTTACACCATTTCTGAAAACTTGGATTTTAAAAAGATGATGGGCAGTTTACATAAATGAAAATGGAAAAAGAATAGATTCCCTGTGGTTAACAGACACTAATGTGAGAATCCACTTTCCTTGTTCTTGTAACAGTCTTGATTTAAAAAAAATATTCATAGGCATGTATCACGTGGCTCTGCATACTTTGCAGGTAATGCAGTTCTGTGAATAGTGAAGCGAACTGCAAGTAATGGTGGTGGCCAGCAGCTGCCTTCTGGGTGATACCTTACAGGAATATGAAAGTGAATTTTTGTGTATCTTTTTTATTAACCAAAGGTATAAACTGTCCTAGGAACACAATACAGTGTTCTGCAATACAGAAGAACAAAACATTTAGTCATTTCCTGGCCTGATATTTTGGCAATCCTGTAGTTGTATGAGAAACATGGTGGTTATGTTAATTACAAATGTGATTAGCTTAGAAGTTAATGTGGCCTGACACAGGAGCATGGGTATTTTTGTATGGCAGAGATGTGACCTGTCCAGGCTTTAATCACAAATCAAAATGACTGTGTTCGTATCGATAGCTGGATAATATAGAGGATGACTCCGGTGCCACTTCTTGCTGTAAAAGTCAGTGGGAGGAGTTAAGACTTTAAAATAGAAATGGCTTCTCTGAGAACAGAGGGGAAAAGGAAGCTAGTGTAGGGAGTCATTACTGCATGGGTAGAGAAAGTTGTAGATGTAACTCTTAAACGAGGTGCACAGTAAGAGAGAGTACGGTCTTGTATCTTCTCTGTAGAGATCAGTTTAAATCAAAACTACCATTTTTTTATACTGGTATAAACCAGCATATTCCCTTTATTTATGAAGATCAGCCTGTGAGTTCCACTGATTTAATAATAAAAATGCTGAATTTACCAAACGTAAGGAAATTACTCAGCATATTTTGTGCATAAAAGTAGTCACAGCTGGTCAATGTTCTTCCCTTCTCTCCTGCTGACTCTGGCAAAAAAAAAAAAAGTCTTTTCAAGGATCTGTTGCTCTGCTCTTTGATCAAATATTTTGACAAGAAGCAGTGTATGCTTTTCTTTTAGAAAGATCTAGAATTTTCTTTAGACAGGCATGCCAGCTTTAAATACTATTTTTTTTAATTTAAGGAACCTTCCTGCAAAACCAGCAGAAGAAGCTCAGAAACATAGACAACAGTACGAAGAAATGGTGGTTCAAGCAAAAAAAAGAGGTGATGGAATTTCTTGTTTTCAGAGAAGAGAAGTTAAGACCTATTCCTAAACCTGCAATGCACTTCTGTCCCTCTGTTTCTCTGTAACATGAGGGATCTGTATCTCTCCTCAAAGAAGAATCAATCCAGAGAAGAGAGAGGAACAAAGGTAGTTTTACCAAAAAGCACCACCACAAGCTGAAAAATGAAACAATCCTGGAATCCAGCAGGAAAAAAAGTAATTTGTAACTCTTAATTGAGTGACATCTGTTTGTGGGCTTAAAAACTTACTAAATACCTTGAAGTAGATTATCAGTCAAATAAAAAACTAGATGTATTCAGATTACTACAGGATATTTGATAGTTTCACATAGGGAACATCCTATTCAGGCTGTGGTACATAAATATGTAATTTTCCACATAGGAAAATGTACAAGGTTATGTTCATTTGATTCAGTCTTTCTCCCACTTAAAATTTACAGCTTTCCCAAGATTTTGCTCATGGTTTCTTGTCTGTCATTGTTCATAGGTGTGTCTCAGTAACACTGTACTGTGCACGTCAGGTAGAGCTGACCAGTAGCGTTTTCCTTCTGCTGATATTTTTGATCATCTGGGTTTCCTACTTAAAAACAAACATTGTAATATTAGGAAATTTGGACTCATTGAAGTTCTGTGTCCTGTGAGAGCCAATGGAAATACTGTTTTTCCAGCAGGCCAGACCCCTGAGCCATGTGCAACATGGCTGATGGTGATATGAACATAGGTCTTGCTTTCTGCAGCTGACATACTAAAAAAAGTATACTCTTGTGGTTTTGAACATTGTACACCTGATGGTGAAGTTCTGACTTCACATGACTGCTGTATGTAGTGGTCCAGAGGAGTTTCTCTATTTCTTTGTATGCAGGGTGGGTAGATGGTTTGGAAGAAATGGGATGATGTTCAAGCTAGGGAATGGGCCAGGACCTTGTGCTGGCTTCCCTGGACTGGAGTATCTCATTTTTTCCAGATAAATACCCTGACAAAGCTGTTTTCCCTAAAGCCAGTCCAGATGAACAGCTTTGCAGAGCAATGTGTTGTGCTGAGGTCAGAAAATTAAAGGGTGTAAACATCCTCGTCTTGTTTGTAGAAGAATTGAAAGCCAGCATTTAGGCAGGCTCACAAAGAGCTCGTACTGAAGCTGGAAGTATGATGAGGCAGTTGGTATGGTTCTGCTCAGGCACAGGTTCTGTTAGGCTTTCAAGTGGACCTATCAGATGGTGTGTGTTCATCCCAAAGGATTTGTTCATGGTACGGCTGCTCTTCAGTTTATTTTCCTTGCCAGGTCAGTGCCTTCCCATACTGTAGACAGTGTATTTGTGCAGGCACGTGTCATGTATTTCCATTGTGCTAGTATGAAGAGTGGCAGCCTATATGTGTAAAACTGCATGTCTAAAAAATTTGTTGGTGCCAAAAGTAGTAGTTAGTGATGCAAGAAGAGATACTGAGTGATAGTGGAAAAATGTAAAATGTCTTTAAACTGAACATGAAAAATGTGTTTTTAATGAACTGAAGGTTTCCATATATATACCCACACGTGTATTTGTGATTAAGCACACACTAAGTAGCATCAAAAATGCGGCTCTTGTGATTTCCTGACAATATATCTAAAACTTAATTTACAAAGAAAACACATAAGGATGAAAACATGATACAAAATTTGTATTGTAGGCTGTGTTTTTGAGACTGACATGAAAAAAGGAGCGGGGGTTTATTAGGAAATACTCTGACCTGGCCTACTAGGCGAGGCTGCTGGCTGCAGAAACGCTAATTCAAAGTTACTAATATGGTTGGATTTGAAGGGTCAAAGGAGCCATATGTTACCCAACTCCTTTTGTCCGTCGTATCCATGGAAAACGAGCCTTATGCATAGCTCCGCTTGGTTCTTTGTTCCCATTTGGCCTGCTGTGTGGGAAATTTTTAGAATCTGAACTGCCCACTGTACGTTTAGGTGAATATAGTGTGTGTTTACATGGCTGTGTAGCCGTGACTAGCTAACTCTGAATGTTTGGTTCCTGGTCTTACTAACTTAAAAGGGAATTGCTTTTCTGCAGAGCTTAAAGAAGCCCAGAAGAGAAAGAAACAACTGGAAGAACGCTGTAAACTGGAAGACAGTATTGGCAATGCCGTTTTAACTTGGAACAATGAAATCTTGCCCAACTGGGAAACGATGTAAGACAGTATGTTATACTGAGTTTTAATTAAAGTTGCCGAATCTGTATCCTGAAGAGAAATAACCAAGTTAGCAAGTATAATTTTAAATGGTTTTGGAAACTTTTGTTCAAAAGTCACTTTTGAACAGCTACAAAGAAAATGAGCGATGTACGTGTTGTTATTTCTGCACGGTGGCTGGAAGGTTATTTCTGCAAGGTGATGCAGTTCTAATTGTTATTATTTGTCCTTAATGGCAGTTCAGGAGATTCAGAAAATGAAACACTGAGACGTGGTCTGTGGAAAAGCAGAAAGCACAGTGCTTGAACACCATGTATTTTTCAGAAATGAGCTTTCCTCAACTACTTTAGCTGTTAATGTTGTAATATCAGATGTAGACTGAAGTATGTGTATGGTGTTATGAAGCCTCGTTAATTACAGAATGTTAAACCTTCTGGGATAATCATGTGGTCGAAAAGAGAAGTAGGGAAAAAGTTATTAAAAAATACTAAGTGCTAAAAGATTTCCTACAAAAACACAGCGCAGGCAATTGGTAAACTGCCTTCACTGTGTAGTTTTTTATGGACTCTGCTGGTTATCTTAAAAACCAAGAGCCCTCCTTGGAATATAACCACCACAACAACATAAGACAACCTCCACAGCACTCGCAGTTGCCATTTGCTTAATTGTGGAATTCAGTTGTCCTGAGAATATATGTTTAAAAGTTTGGACAGAATTTGTTGGGCAGTGCCTTTCTGGAGAAATTAAGTAATAAATTAAGTATTAGCAAATTGTAGATTTACGCATCTGTCTTTAGCATTTGAAGGTGCACCTGTTATGGCTGCTGTAAAAAAGGTCACCTTTTCCTGTATTGGTTTATAAATCCAGAAGTTCCTTAGCGTATTCGCTATGTGACATTAGTTCAGAATCTGCTTTTAGGTAAATGGATTGTTGCGGCCTCTGTCACTACCACGAACTTTCATTGGCCATTAAGGTGCTGATCCATTCCTCCTTCTGGGCTCTCAGATTGATGACCATGAGCTGCAGCCGTTTTGAAACATGTGTTTTGTTAAAATGTCTTTCATTCTCCTACCTAAAAGTTACTATTTTTTACATCTTTATGTATTTCTCTGGAGAGCTGCCAGCTGCGAAGGTTAGGAAACTGCATGTTGCAATTGCACAGAGGGGTTGTGACAGAGGGGAGAGAGTAGACTTCCATGACTTGTTCCTGTATTTAATCTTACATGAAGATGTCCAGCCTTTGCTATAGGTAGTGGCGTATATGTGGATTTCCTTTTCTTTTGTTTATTTCTCTCCCCTAAATTCTTACTGGTCAAGTGTGGTTGCAGATTACAGAGATTGTGATGGCAGTGCTTCTGTCAAAATAAGCTGTTAACTTGGAAGGAAGGAAGATCTCCTTTACTGTTGAAAGAAAAGTAGTAGAAGAGAGTGAGCATGTGCAAATTGTTTTGACTTCTTGGTCCACTGATGTTCGTTTTGGTTCATTTCCCTTCAGCAGTGGTAGGAGAACATATTGCCAGCTGAATTGCAAATGAAATATTTCTTGGAATAATCTGTTTTACTTTAAACAGGTGTTGTTCCCGTAAAGTTCGAGAGCTATGGTGGCAGGGCATTCCACCAAGTGTGAGAGGCAAAGTCTGGAGCTTGGCTATTGGCAACGAGTTAAACATTACCCATGGTGAGAGTTGTTTTGTCTACAACAAATAGTAAGGGGACAGTCTTTTATCTATTCTGGTGTGTCAGATCCTGAGATGCGGGTGGGAGGAGTTGTTATCCAGTTAGACCTTTTTTGTGGTGCTTTGTCGTGTTTGTTCAAAACTACAGTGTCTTTGAATTTTGTAACTGCTCTAGGAGTGCTGCTGTGAATTGTTTCTGATTATTACAGTTACTGTGTCTTGTTTTTATGTTAGATGGAGATGGTCAAAATTAATGACAAGCTTTTTTTTTCTTTTGGAAATTTAGAATTGTTGTGAATTTTGTCGTGCCTATGAGTATGTATATAGCGTGCTTCCTTTGATTTAGAGCAAGACATTAGGTCTGTGAGAAGTTAAAAGACCCCTGTGAAAATGTGTACTTTTGTTCATGTGTGTGTTTGTTTAAACAGTAATAGTGTGCTACTGCAGAGAAACACAGCTCTGGAAGACTAACATATGTAATTAATTCCAGCATGGAAATGCCGTAGAGTGCCTTGTACTCCTGCTGTGTTGTGTTGCTTTCCTGTGCTTGGCTTAGTTACCTTGAGTGTAGTTCTTATGTGGAATTTTCTAGACTTATCCCTGTTATCCAATCATACTGTAATTTTGAACATCGCTCCTCTGTAAGAAACAAAGTAAATGCTCCCACACAAAATGCAGCTTGTGCCTAGATTGCCTTTTTCACTTAAGATTAAATTATAGGTCATTGGAACAAGTTTTTCAGAGCCATAAGCTACTTGGAAGCTCAGCTGCTGTGTTAGAGATGCTGCTACTTGTAAGGACTGTATTGCCTGTAGTTGGTACCCGACAGAGGACATCAGCATGTACAAATAGCGGACTTGGTTTTCTCTTTTTCCAGAACTGTACGATATTTGCTTGGCTCGTGCCAAAGAGAAATGGCGATCACTTAGCACAGGAGGGGCTGAAGGAGAATGCGAAGGTACGGTTTTCATAAATGATCTATGCTGTGCTACAGAATAAGAGATTTTGTAAAATTGTTCTTTAAAATGAAATCTCAGATTTTAAACAAATTAAGCTATAAAGATGCATATGGTAAAAACTACATCTTGTAGAAGCAAGAAATAGGTGTATTCTTTCTTCTCCATGAAACTGTGATCCATTATAAACCATGTTTGTTCTCTTTTCTTTATAAACTACCACTAGGTACGGTTCTTATTTGATGCCAATTTGTAGGAAAACTAGGAAAGTTTGTGGACTATAATTTGTATGGCAACACTAAAATACTTCCCTGCATCTATAGTTTTGGAATTGAAACTCAGAATCACAGAATTATCTGCCTGGAAGAAACCTTTCAGATCACAGAGTCCAACCACACACCCTGCACTGCCAGAGTCCCTAAAGCATGTCCCTCAGCATGACATCAACAGTTTTTTAAACAAACACTTCCGGGGATGGAGACTCCACCTCCCTGGGCAGCCTGTTCCAATGCTTGGCCACCCTCTCTGTAAATAAATTTTTCCGAACTCAAATTATAGCAGAAACTTGCATTTTAGTCCCTTATTGCAGCTTTGAGGCCGTCTCTTGGGTGTGTTTCAGAAAGCAGCAATTGATTTTTGCAGATGAAGTGGTTTGAGATTTACTAATTGATTGGAAGAGTTGTCTGGTTTTGAGACGGTATAGAACAACATGGAGGTGCTTGAAATTGCCTTTGCTAATTATGCCAAGCAGAAGGAGAACATATTGGCATTTATTAACAGAAAAATATTTTTGTTGGAAATCCCCTACTTTGTTCTCTTAAGATTGTCTGTATCTTAAATAAGATGACATCTAGTACCTTTCCAGCTTCCTCTTGCAATTTATTTTCTGGAGTGTAGATGTCATGTGATTGGTGTAAGCACTGGCTAGTGACAACTCTTGTTTTTTTAATTGCTCAATAAGTAGCAGTAGGTAATTCCCAACTATACTTACCAGAACAGACACAATAAAAATAAAATCTTTTGATACCAGAAAGAAAACTAATACTTTAGAAATTTACTTTGTATGAGATCCATTTCAGTTATGAGGAGTCTATTGCAGCAACCCTGATCTTTAACAATCCATACAAAGTTAAATAAACATGATTTTTGAAGGAGAGCTGACAGGTGTCATCCATCAAATGCTGCTGCTTGAAGACTTCTCTCCCACCACAACCTTTCCATAGAAGCAGCTACTTCAGGAGCCACTGGGAAGCCTTGTTGAGAGCGAGGGGTCACAGGGTAATAGGCTTGTCTGTGAATTGTCAGCAGATAGCAGTAAGGTGACTGGCTTGCCTTGCCCTGTGTCTTTCCCCCTATTGCTTCAAAACATATTAAGGGTCAGCGTGCGCTGCAGGGTTGTTTTGAGTCAGGACGTCCTTGCTTCTTAGCCTGCGTGCTGAACTCAGGGAATTGTCATGTCTGTAACCTTACTTCCTACCATTATCATAAAAATAAATAAAATGTGCGAAAGCTAACCCTTTCTGGGGGGAGAAAAAGGGTGTGCTCTGGTCCACATAATAAATGCAGTAACTTTGGCTTTTGTAGATGCTGGATTTTCTGCAGCTGACAGAGAAGCAAGCTTGGAGTTAATAAAACTGGATATTTCAAGAACGTTTCCTAATCTCTGTATATTCCAGCAAGTAAGCAATGTTAACTTCTTTCTTGACTTCTCAGAGAAATTAAGTTTACATAATCTTGCCTGTACCTTGGTTGAAACAGCCCATTCTATTCAAATCTGAAGGATTTCTCAAGACATCTTGAGAGGAAGAAGTTCTTAAAGATTTTGGAAAACTGTAAGTAATCTAGAAAAGAGTAACCGCAAGGTGCTGTAGATTTGGAAGAGGCAAAAAACCCAATCTGCTGTCTAATCATTATGATTCATCTAGCTTAGTTCATGCTGGTTTCTGTCTGATGAAGTGATGCAGGTGAGTGTTTCCAAGTCAGTGAATCAGCACTGGTGGGTTGCAAATACGTGGTGAGAGAGAGCTCTCTCACTGCTGCTCAAGCAAGCAAAATTTGGTGGCCTTTTTTTTGGTTCCATGCAAGAGCAACTTGCATATTTTTTATATGCTTTAACCAGGTATTTTGTCCTATACGCAAATTTCAGTAGTCATGTAAGAACTGTAGATTATAATAAATTAATATTTCTGGGTGAAAAACTTCTCCCTTCAGAAATTCTCATCTAGTTACAGTACTTCATGTAAGATGCGGCAGTTTTTAATAGTCAACAGTGCAAAATTCTTTTTAGCTATACATGTCATTCTTGATATGCTCCGTGTTACAGCATATCGTTGATGTTTTAACTATTTTCTGATTTCTTGACACTTGTCAAAGTGCTGCTAAGCTATAAGGAATCTCATAGGCTTACATTCCTCTTGTATAGGAACTTAATATGTAGTTGATGTATTGGGTGAACTATATGCAGTTGTAAAAATATGGTATGGAGGACTGTTTCATGCTTTTAAAGAAAAAATATTTTTAAAGACTAGGGTCTGTTCAAAGCTGTGTAGGAAAACGTGTCCTTCATCAGACATTCATAGATACTGTTGGTAGCACTGAAGAGTCTCTAACATGTTTGTTATATGCTCAGATGTGTTGTCTTGTTGTCTTGTCCAATTGTAGGGCGGTCCTTACCATGACACGTTGCACAGTATTTTAGGAGCCTATACGTGTTACAGACCTGATGTAGGCTATGTAAGTGAAGAATATTTTTTTACAAGGTGGGGAGGAAGAACTGGAGGTGGGGGAGGGGGGGAGTATTGTGTTAATCAGTTTTTATTGACCAGTATTAAATGATTCTGAATACTTGTGGTCTTTGTTTGCTTCCTTTTATTCCATTACATGCCTGAGAAGTCTATACGATTGGTTCCATTGGTAGATTGAAGCTTTTTAAGAGATTAAGCAATTGGAAACCTCAAAAGTACATACTTGTAGTGCTTGGAAATTGGAGTCAAAAGAGAATATGTTGTTAAATTGGTCCTTTGAAGTATGTACTGTTCCTAATGGCAGTCTTACTGAGACTCTTCTGGTGAGTGGAGCGTCTTACTCCTCTTGATAGGCATTTCTGTGCCTTAGCAAAGGTTTCTGGAATAGCCTTTAAAGCAATGCCCATCAAGGCTGCATTAGCTTCCTCAGAGTATTTGAAGTAGTGATTATGAGAGCACTGAGTGGATTTTCAAATACTTTATTTAGTCTTTTTGTCCCAGAGCAAGGTTATATATAGGAGCATATTCTTTATTTGGGAGCAGTTGTTTTGGAGAAGGCAGACGTGGAAAGATAATGTTCCTATTCTGTGAGTAGCATGCAACGCTTGGCAGAGGTGGTGTGCTTTGTTTGGCATGGGAGCTGTCGTCGTGTTGGGAGGGAACTTGTTCCTCAGGTTGCAGGAATGACTGTCACACCTTGGTTTGTGTGATTCTGCAATGGCACTGCTGCACTCTCTGAGTTGAGTGAGCGAGCTTTGCCTAGGTTCAGCATGGACTCCATACTTCTTAGAAAAGCGCAACAGCAGCATGGGCTTATGGTAAATGAAACGAGCTTAATCATAAAATGCTGCGGTTTGTCAAATGAGTCATTGCAGTTTGCAGTTGTCTTTAGCTGCTAGTAATTGATTGGAAAAGGGAAGAGCAGTCTGTGTCTCTAGTCCTAGTCCAGCTTTCCACAAATGACGGTATCATCCCTGGGAGAAGAGGAGTTACTGAGAAACAGCTTATTCTTCAAAAAAATCTTCTGCATGTTTGAAAGTGCTGTTGTAGCCTGTCCTAATTAAGAGTTTTTCTTAGTCTTTGAAAGGAAGCAACATAGGGATCATGAGCTTCCATGCACTGAACATTCAATACCAAAGGGTCTCGTGTGTTAAATACTGCCTTTCTGAACATTTTGCGAAATTCATCAGCTCAGCAAGTGCATTAAACACAAGTGATTATGAGGACAAAATGAGTCAGTATTCTTGGAAGAATACAGTTATTGCTGAATGGTAATGCTTTTTCTTTCTTCAGGTACAGGGCATGTCATTCATAGCAGCAGTATTGATCTTGAACTTGGATACTGCAGATGCCTTCATTGCTTTTTCTAACCTTCTAAATAAACCCTGTCAGATGGCGTTTTTCCGTGTGGACCATGGCCTTGTAAGTATATAAAAAACCCATAATCAACATGCTGTAGATACATATAGGGAAAGTTAAGAAAAAAATTAATTGGTGGGCTCAGAAGCTTCGAAAATAAGTCAGTTTATTTTAAAATACCACACTTTATAAACAAAAAAACCAACACGTGCACAGTCCCTCAAAAAAACCCAAACCAGAAAAGCTTCCCGCTAATCTTTTTGAACAGGCATGTGCTCAGAGAATAGTTATGAGAATCTGTTCTAGGTGGTTTTCAAATCGAGCACTGTAGTTGAAAACTGAAGTCTTGAAAGTGCTTTTTATCCTAAACTAACAGGTTGCTGAAAGCAGACTGTGGCAAGGAGAACCAGGTTCCCCATTGCTACTGCAGCATCTGTTTTGGAAAAGGAGCCTGGGGGAATCAGATGAGCAGCCCCCTCCAATTTTCATTGGGAGCTGGTTGCCTGATTCTCTCTGGAATCTGTGAAATCCCTGGTTAGCATGTACTCTGGGCTAGTTGTGTACCAGAGCAAAGTAAGACACATCTGAAATGTGTTTTTTAATTTACTCTAAAAGTTTTTTTTTTTTTGTAAAATACATGGCATTCTGTATTTCTTTCTCATGTATTTAGCTTTTAACACTATGAAAACAGGAGCTGCTTTTCAAGAGTTCAGATGGGAGAAATAGAGCAAGGGAATGGATGACGTCATCAACAATCACTTTTGTTGCTTAAACAGTAGGACACTAGGGATCCTGTCAGTATTTCCTGCTG
>NW_010432529.1:11124-20523 GCF_000710305.1 Buceros rhinoceros silvestris | reverse complement strand
TGCTGAAAAAGCAGTATGTAAATTCCCTGTTGCAGCCCCTGAATCTCATAGGTTGTGTAAATGGCCATGGGGATATGTACCACAGCACAGAGGGAATTGCTGGGAGCAGTATCATTCATCTCCATTACTGTACTTAGAAAAAGAGGATGGGCTCACACATTCTGTGTATAAATACAGTTCTTGTGAAGTTGATTTTGAAATAGAATTTGCTAGAGTAAGATGTTTTTCTGAAACAGTGCTTTTTGATATGCTCTTGGATAGTGCTGTTGAGTTGTATTAGTCTGGTTGATCACGAGGCTACGTGATAGATGAATGCTTACAGAATAGTAGAGATGGTGATACGTGCAATAATATGAACATATTATGAAATCACAAAGCCATGATTAACACATGAAAAACATAAGGAAAATGTACATAATATTTCAAACGGTAGTGACATATAAAGTGAGCCAGTTTTGGTTTCCTGTGGTTAATATACTGATCTGTTGTCTACTCTCGTTGTTTTGTGACAGTTTGTGCCAGTAATTTTTTTTTAATTACTACTAAGTAAATGTCTCATTGAACATTGATTTGGTTAAGGTGAACTGCTGTTGCGTTTCTAATAGAGCTGCCTGGATGATGACCGATAGATGTGATTGATTGTAGCAGTTACGTGTAAAATCCCTTCTCTAAAGTACTCCGAAACACTTTAGCAGAACTCTCTTACTGTGGTGCTAGCACATGAACAGATCATTTTGGAAGCAGGTCTGCCTGTAGCATTACTTGCTTCATTCTTTATACTTGCAGATCTCACGTGATGCTTGGATGTCACATATTTGAAAATCTGTGTTGGAGTTGTATGACTCTCTGAAGTGCGTTCTTAGATTTCTGGTGCCATGTTTGTCATTAAGCTGTTTCTCAGTAACTGACAGTTCAGAGATGTTACATAACTTTGTGTGGTTATTTTTGTACCTTACCCATCTCTGGTTGTCTTTTAAGACTTTTACTGACTACCAAGCTTAATTTTTTGTTTGCCACTGTTAATGAAGGGAGTCCACCATCTGACGTTTCATTCACATGAAACAGGAAAAATTCCTGTAAGGACATTGAAAAAACTGTGAAACAGATCTGTCATCCTTTAAAAAGATTTCAGGCAAAAGGCTCCTCTTTTCCCTTTGCTGTCATGGTGTTTGGGGGAGAAGTGATACAGTTCACACTTTGAAAGAAATCATAGCCATTCTTTATTGCTTTTATTGGAATATTGTAATTAAAATTAGTGAATCATTCAAGGGCTTTGCTTAACTTTTCTCCCTGTAGTCTTCAGGAGGACAGGGTAGGGGAGGAGCTAAAAAGCTGTTTTTAACTTTTAGTTGGATTATAAGATTTTTTTTATGCCCTCTGTTATGAAATTTGACCTAAATATTCAAATTTTTTAAAACCATGAAAGTCTTCGTATTAAGAGCAGTACAGTTCAGGGGTCATAGTAACAGATGGGAGATAAAATCTGTTTCTCTTCCATTGATGTTTTTGTCCCAGTCTTTGGCTTATGTGTGTGAATTAGGTAATAGGCATAAGAATGTCTATTATCTGATTCTAAAATGTATGGTATAAAATAAGCTTTGATTTTAAAATATGATTTATGGCTGGAGCCAACAGAACTCTTCCCTCTTTCTGTGTACTGCTTAATTATTTTAGTTTCATATTTCATTTTATAATCCATTGGACCTTGGATTTTATTCAGTATAGTATTAAATTGCTGCCACAAGCATAAAGCACCATTCTGTTACCATAATTATTTTGAGTAATCAGAAAATAGCTTCTCTCCTGCTGGTATTTTTCTTTCCAAAGGAAGCTGGCCAAGACCTAAAGCAATAATTATATTGTTTAAGTATGTGAATGGTATATAAAATGGATTTTAAAACGCTTTGTGCATGCAGATACTGTCCTTTATGTAAATGTTTAGCTCCTTATAGTATCATGTAATTCATATGATCCTATTTTTGAATTTTAATTCAACAGCAGATAATACATTTCAGCCAGTTAATAATACAGCTAACTGCTTTTTTCTCCCTGTTATATTTTCACAGATGTTGACTTACTTTGCAGCATTTGAGGTATTCTTTGAAGAAAATCTGCCGAAGTTATTTGCTCACTTCAAAAAAAATAACTTGACTCCAGACATCTATCTTATTGATTGGTAAGAGATTGAAAGTATAATTACTAATGTGCCTACTAGCATACAGTTCTGTGTCAGTATCTGTGGCAGGAGCTGAAGTGCTCTTACCCAATTTAGAATTTTTCTAAGATAAAGGCTTTATCTTTTGTTCAGTGCTTGAGTTGTCAGTCCAAGTCATTTCCCACATACTCTGTGATGTTTAACATTTGCCTAACCTTTACTATTGTGCTTGTGTGAAGTTTGAAGCTTGTTATGAAATACAGCTATACAGCAATGTTTATCCACATTTAGTGCATATTTGGATTGGCATTCTGTGAAAATTGGTTAGTTTTTCTGCTGCATGCGCAAGGGGTGTATATCCAGAAAGTATTGCTAGTCTTGTGTTTGCAATGTATAATTTGTCCTCCTGCACAGAACAGGAGAAGAGCAGTTAAACACTTGTCTATACAACAACAAGCTAGAAGCTACACAAAAGCAAACACTAGGCTTTTGGCAGGGTGAACTATGACTCCTGGGCAGTATCTTGCTCAGCTTAGGTGGTCCTAGATCCTGTTTAGAGGATCCCAGCACAGGTTGTTTAAAAACTGATCTTGACATAGTCCAGTTGACGGGGTAAAGGGCATTACCATGTTTTTAATTACTGTTTTTAATACTGCAGCTATTTCACTTAGGCAATTAGAATCTTGTTGTTTGGTGAAAGTGCCTTTGCTTTTAGTTCTCGTATAATTAGGACCTTTTTCCTTATGAGGGGAAAAAAGCTAAGGATCTTATTTGCACTCCTGCCAAATTTCATTGTGATCTAAGGCACTTGAAATTGAGTGTTTGCCCTTGTGCCTATCAGACTTCGGAATCTGGGGCAGGTGAAATGCGTCTTCTCACCAAGAAAGACTTTTTTTCTAAGTTTTGGGATGATATGACATTTTTTCTGTGAAAAATTGGTTTACTCTTAAATTGTTGACAACTTCTCCTGTTCTCAGGTGTCTGACTAAATACTTTCAGAAAAAGATTAAGATCCCAGTAGCAACAACATTTTTTTCTGAGATTCCTAAGTTATTAATGTTGAAAACACTTGTACTGTTAATGCGATTCTGCCTGAACCAAGCTCCTGATAGCCTGATATTTATGACCTAATTGTTAGCACTGCACGTGTTGCTGATCTAGTAGGCAGAAATCTGTTTAAAGTAATTCAGTCCAATCCAACAGCTTGAAGTTTTAATATGTGAGTTTTCATAGGATCATAGGATTGCTGGAGCATTGAAAGGGACCTCTGGAGATCATCTAGTCTAAACCCACTGCACAAAGCAGGGTCAGCTAGAGCAGGTTGATCAGGACCTTGAACAGATGGGTTTTAAATATTTGTATGGAAGGACATCTCTGTTTCAGTGTCCAAAACAAGTGGTTTTTAAAAATTCTTTTAATCTTTAAATGGAACTTCCTGTATTTCAGTTTGTGCCCATTGGCTCTTGGCCTTTCACTGGATACGACTGAGAAGAGTCTGGTTCTGTCTTCCTTATGCCCTCCTATCAATTATTTTTGTACATTTAGTTCTGAGCCATCTTTCTCCTGGCTAAACAGTACCAACTTTCTCAGCCTCTCTCTGTGTATCTGATGCTCCAGCCTTCAATCATATTCATGGCAAGCTGGATTTGCTTCAGTATACCTCTGTACTCTTGTACTGTATCTGTTGTATCTGCACCTCTTGTACTGGGAAGCCGAGAGCGGGCTCACCAGTGCTCAGTAGAGGGATGACCTGCCTTGGTCTGCTGGCACTGCTATTCCTAATGCAGCAGTTTAATGCAGTTTCTGGATGTTCTTTGCTGCAAAGGCACGTTGCTGGCTTGCATTCAACTTGTCTGCCAGGGCCTCCATGTCCTTTTCTGCAAAGATCTTTGCACACCGTTGGCTTCCCACATGTCCTGGTGCCTGGGGTTTTTCCTGCCCAGATGAGGGACTTGACATTTTACTTTGTGGAACGTCATGAGACTCACATCGGCTCGTTTCTCCAGTGTCTCAAGGTCCCTAAGAAGTGGTGTATCCACCACTCGTCTCAGCTTTCTATCACCTGCAGGCTTGCCGAGAGTATAGTCTGACCCATTGTCTAGGTCCTAAATGACGGCATTTGAAAGTATTGAATGAGTATCAAACCCTGGAGTACTTTACCAGTGGATTGGCTCGAAGCTATACTTTATGCTGCTAATGACAATCTTCTGAACTTGGCAGTTCAGGAAACTGAGCTAGTTTTCAGTCCATCTTACTGACCATTTATCTAGTCCATACTTCATCAGTTCATCAACAAGGATTTTATGGGATAGTGTTGAAAACCTTGCTAACGTCAAGATAAACAACATCCATTGTGCTCCCCTCATCCACAAAGCCAGTCACCTCACTGTAGAAAGCTGTCAGGTTGGTCAGGCATGATTTTGCTTTCATAAATCCATACTGACCACTTCTATTAAATTCCTGGACATAATTTCAAAACATGTTTCTTCCATTACTCTCCTTGGGGTGGTGGGGAGACTGAAAAGCCTGTAGTTGCCTGGATTCTAATTCTTGAAGATAGGAGTGACATTTGTTTTCATCAAGTCCTTAGGATCCTCCCCTGATCACTGGGGTCTTTCAAAGAGTTGACTTTTTATGTGGCCAGTTGTTCTCTCTGAGCACATTTATAGGTTAAAAAAGAAAAAACCAACTTCACTTATGAGCAAAGAACTGAAGTGTTGTTGCCTGTGTGGGGCACATCAGGCCTCTCTTTTGTTCCTTCTGTGGGTATTGTTAAGACCATTTGAAAAAAAGCTTCTTTCAGGAGCTTCTCAAGGCCTTTGTACCAAGAGATTGACAACCCTTATCGTTTCTTGCTGACTACCTGCATCCATATTAAACTGTTTATTTTAATCCCAAGGAGAACTTACTGTGTTCCTCCTCATCCCTAGAGAGTCACAGCACTATGACCTTGCACAGGAATATGGACTAGCTGAGGTAGTCTTGTGCAATCCTATATTAAACTTTTTTCACACTTGTCTTGAGCTAGACAGCTTGTCCCACTCTGTCTTTAATTTTGTGACAGTGGAGTTGGTATTTAACTGTGTAAGATTTAGGTATAGTATTTAAATACATATGTGTGTACATGCATGTGTATATAAGTATATGTGTGTGAGCATATATATCTTCCTACTTTAAAATACTTTGATCCTGTAGGAAGCAGATTTTTTTTTTAATGGCCACTGGAAATCAGCAAATTGGACTTTATGTGTGCTGTCCTTACATTTACTCCCAGGCATTAATATAGAAAAGATTTAAGAAAAAATCAGGTGGGTCTGTGTTCTAACAAGTGAGTAACTATTAAAGTTAAGGGCTTTGGAAAATGTTTATAGGGTTGCCCGTGGCTCATGGCTGTTCGTGAGTTTTGCTGTAGATAAAAACAGAACTCCTTCTGGAAAGATAAGAATGTGGTTTCCATGTGTTTAAAGTCAGGAAGAATGTAGTGCAGTGTCACTCTGAATAGACAGATGTTTTGGTGATAGGTAAAAAATCTCCACACAACAGCCTTGCCCTAACAGCATCGCTTTTATTTGAACGTGCATTTGTTCTGAGCTCCAAAGGGACGGATACCTGCTGCTATATTGGTGGCTGCATGGTTACTGTGCAGGCATGTGTGCAGTAAATTGCAGCTGGTGCCAGCTCTGGGAGGGCTTCAGTAGACAGTGCTGTGAAACCCTCCTGCTCCTGCTGCAATTACAGTGGAGTCAACTAGTCTTTGTGCTGCTTTCTGTAACCAGTTTTGCAGGGAATGGCGGTAAAATTGGTACACTTAAATCATTTTGAAGGGACATGTTCCAAGAAAAAGAAATGCTGTGCCTACAGATGAGTGCAGCTGTGCAGGTCATGTGGTGCTGCTTTTTTTCTTGGGGCTAGTAGAGGATGTAGGGAGGGGAGCTCCCTTGCCAGTTCGATTCCACTACTGCCTTCTATGATGAGAAAACACCAAGGAATTAATAATTTAATTAAAAGGTACAGTGGAACGAGTATCAACAGATACCTGACAGAAGTAAGGCATCTCTTAAAAGGACCTATGTGCTTCAAGACTGAATTCCAACCAATAAATGTCATGGAGAGAATTCAAAAGCTAGGCAGGTTTTTACTTTTATTGAAGAATATAAAGGGAATCAAGTGTGAGAGAGCTGTAAGGAGCAGCGTGCAGTCAGGTTCACAGAGAATAGAGGAGAAGTAGCATGTCTGAATAGCCCAGTTTGGCCTCTTGGCTCTGTCAGCTGATACACCGCAGGCTCTTGTGAGCAGAGCAGAACGTGGATTTGCAAGGACACATGCTGTCTATCTATGGCCTGCTGCTGCTGTACAAACACCTCTTTATCCCTACTCTCAGAAATGATTTTGGCAATAATTATGGCCAAGGGCTTTGTTTGTGCTGGTGGATTGATCAGTGGTTCTTTAGTAGTACATTGACACTAACTTTCAGTTGACACCACTTGCTCGTTATGATAAAGGTCCAAGCCGCTTTGTGTGGATGTTTGTAGCGGATGCTTCCAGTGAAGTATATTTATAAATTTGCTGTCTGTTACAGTAATAAAAACATAGTCCATGTCACGCCAGTAACTCTCCACCTCCCTCAAAAATGCAGCTTGAGATGACACATTAAATACATGTTTCCTTTTCACAGAAAAAATGGACTGTAATTCTGCCCAAAGATTTCTGGTGACATCCTGAGTTTTTGAACTGGAGTAGTTATTAGACTCTAAAAGATCAGTCTTCAGCCTGATGTACAATAGTGTGCTCATCCTTATGTCACTGCAGGTCAGGGTGGAATCAAGTGAAATACTGCACTGCTGTATAGTACTCCTGGGTGAGGGAGGTTTTTTTGAGAGCTTCTGACTAGTTGGACATTGATCAGAAACTCAGTATTTTTATTACATTGATGCATTTTACAGTGCAGTCAGATTTGCTGAGTGCTAAGTTGCTCCCTTGCAGTCAGTATTATTAAGTACATAATATTTCCTTCTCAAATAAGGAACAAAGTGAAAACAGTAACTCTGAAGGTGCTAATGAGAATAGAGATGCCACTGTACAATAAAGTAGTGCATGAACACTTAGATCCTAGCTTTTGTCTTAAAGGAGATGCAGTTGAAATTCATACAAAATGTAACAACTAAAAATTAGTATCAGCATGAAGGAGGGAGCATCCAAGAATAAGTTTAAAAGGTGAATTAGTTCATCAGTTTCCACAGCTGAGCACAGCAGTTGCAGAAATATTTTTTTGCTGTGAAAGACATGGCAAAAGAATGTGTAGTGCAAGAATGTGTGAGATACAATTTGCATCCACGTTGCTGTGAGTCGTCCAAAATCTGCCTTACCTGTCTTCATCGCTGTTGCTTACAGTATCTTATGAAGACTTTTAAATATGAAAGAAAGGGGGGAAAGAAAAAAGAAAAGGCAGGAACAAAGGAAAGAAAACACAGAGCCTGTGGTTATCGTGGTAACTGCTTTGCTTTCTTTTAATGTTGAGATCATACGCTTTCCTTGTGAGTAGCAAACCAGACAGGATTTCATGCATCCACCTCATAAAGTACACTTCCATCATAAGCAGGGCTGCGAGGAGCATCTGGTATTTAGGGGTTTTCTCCCCTCTTCCAAAGAGATAGCAGCTGGTGTTCTGCGTTTACATTACTCTGACACTGACCAGCTCTCTGCTGGTGAGCTGTCTTGTCTGCACCTGGGATGTGGAGTGAGTTGAAAGAGAGCTGCAGACAGAAAATCCTCCTGCAGCCCAGCGAGAGCAGATCATGTGTATGTAGTGTGCTGGTGCTGCTGAGAGCCGTTGCTCTAGCGGGCTAGTCCAGCAGCTGCTTTATTACTGCAATAAATTTGAGCTGGGTTTTCAGACCATTAGTTTAGCTGTCTAATTAAAGAAATGTCTTTCAGTAGGAAATGTTTGAAGGGAGCAAATGCTGTGCGCATTCTTAGTAGTAATGATCCCTGCTGTTGTTTCATTACTTTATTCTAGGGGGCCCAGTCTCCGTTCTTAAGACGTGATGCATTTAATTCCATGCTAGTATTAATGCAAGTTAATTGTCTTGCAAATTTCCCACAAATTGCACTTCCTTGCAAATTATGAAGGGATCAGTATCAAACCCCTTACTTGATGTGACAGCCTTTTGTGATGCGAATAACTCTCTTCCTAGAAAAAGTAGTGTTCTAATAAATAGTTCTGACTACTTCTGACAGTTAATTTTCTGTGTAGTTGCAGATTTTAATACATGTGGGTTATGCAGGGGAGATCTGAATCGTGACAGAATAATAGCTTCTGTTACTAAAACCAGGTCAAAAAATAGACATTGCTACTTTTATCTTTAAGGACTAGCTTCTGGACTAGTGCTTTTTTTTTTTTTAACAGAAAAGCTGTTGCTTCTTTCCTGTGCATATATATGTATAGATAAAAAGTCTTAATTCTGTTGTGTAGATGTTCTGCAGCAAGACTTTTTTATATGGCATATGGCCGTACAAAAACGTTGAAAGAGTATACAAAGTCTGTAACCCGTGATCAGCCAGTAACCCAGAGAAGGGGCTCGTGTCGTTCTACTGTTATACGTTGATGGGAAAACTGTCTGTGAAAAACATATATGAACAACAGTGGTTTCTTTTCTATCCCAGACTCTACCTCTCATTTTACTGTTTTATACTTCTAATTCAGCTTTTCGGAGAACAGAATTTAAACAATTTCCACTTCTTATAAAAATACTGCAATGAGATGTAAAAATAGGAAAAGGTAGAATCCTAAGGATCCTAAACCCGCAATTTACTTGACACCTGAATTTGTGCGAATGGTTTACTTTCATCTTGCTGCTTGAAAATTAGTGTTTTCCCATGTTCCTGAAGTGCACTGATTCACAGAGAAGCCAAATACCTGATGACACGTCATTGAAATAATCTTATACATAAAAGGCAAGGCAGACACTACAGAAAATCTTTGATTATTAGAATTTGCTGTGAAAATAAATTCGTATTCTATACCTATATATGTATGCATATGTGTGTGTATATATCTGTACCACTGTATTTTTTTAATGTAAGCCCGAATTTCCTAAATAAAAAATTGGAGAGGATAGAGGAGAGTCTTAAACATGAGAGAACTACTGTTGGAGTCAAGATCCTTGAAAAGAACTTTGTGTTAAAAGAGTTGGAGAGGTCTCATTTAAATTTGAGACTTCGCTGACCTCTGCTGGGGAAAGAGG
>NW_010432529.1:0-11064 GCF_000710305.1 Buceros rhinoceros silvestris | reverse complement strand
AAGAGTTACTTGCAGTTTTATGGAGATCTATGCAGTACATCTGTGGAGAAAAGTTCTCTCAAAATTCTGAGTGGAAAAATCAAAACCCGCTGCAACCCTTTTCCCTTTTATACTATAACAAGGAAACAGGAAACCTAATTCTCTTGTCTTGCTCTACAACATTTAGTGGCAATGAAAACTGCTCTGCCTTGGGGCAAAGTGCTGGACACAGGAGGGTGTAGGCAGCACCTTTGTGTTCCTGGCTGCAAGGCTGTCAACGCTTTAAGAAATGTGCTCTTGGCAGTTAAAGAAGATACAGTTTTAGCAACTGGGAGCAGGTTCTTGCTCCCGCTGTGTTATTTACTCTTTGGGGAATCATATTCCTTTAAGTACGCTGAGCCACCATCGTATCGCAGCTATCTACACATTCTCTTGGGACATCTTGCCTGTTTCTCTCAACTCGCTAGAGTTTAAACTGATCTTTCTTCCAAAACTTACGCTGTTACTACTTTGCCAGTCAGTCAAGCCTGGAACACAGAGGTAATTTTACACATCTCCTTAATCTGATCCACAAAATTCCCTTTGTTGTGCTTCTTAAGGTTCAGCTTTTTGTGTTCTCGCAGCTAAAACTGCTTCAATCTTCAACTCTGAAGTGATGATTAAATATACCTGTGATTGTACCTGTGGTTAGTGCATGTTAATTGTAAAACCATGTATATTGTTTCTTCTGGTGTGATCCAAGAAAATGGAACTTGGAGACCCAGTTATAGATAGAAACATAGATAGATAGACCCAGTTATGTGATAGACGCCTTTAATGATTGTACAATTTTATGTTGTTTCATCTGTCAGTACCCTGCCACTAATAGAAATTTAAAAATGAATATTCAGTTACAAATATTTCAGAAGTCCCTCACCAATGATCAGTCTGTACTTCTGTGATTATCCAAGACATTTTTCATGTCAAGTAACTCTGAAAATTTTACTCTGTTTTTCAGGATATTCACATTGTATAGCAAATCTTTGCCACTAGACTTGGCATGCCGTGTCTGGGATGTGTTCTGCCGTGATGGAGAAGAGTTTTTATTCCGTACAGCCCTGGGAATATTGAAACTTTTTGAAGATATTTTGACCAAAATGGACTTCATTCACATAGCCCAGTTTTTAACAAAGCTACCAGAGGACTTGCCTTCAGAAGAATTCTTCGCATCTATTGCTGCCATTCAGATGCAAAGTAGAAACAAAAAGTGGGCTCAGGTAAAGCGGCTGTTAATCTTTGAGGACAGATGATTGTACTGTGTTCATGAAAATGGGGTTCGGCAACACCTGACAGAATATTTTAACAGAGCTAGTGTTTGATTTTACAGGTAGGTAGGACTGTGTATCTCTCTCCACGTTTCTAGTATACATTCAGGTGAGTGGATTCCCAGAGCTTGCTTTCTCTCTGAAAAGGAAGAGCTCAGTCCACATTCAAAATTGAAATGTTGAGTGGAGCTGATGAAGTAAAGTGTAACTCTTATTAATTACAAAGACTGCTGGTAACATTACAACTTGATACTTAAAAGCAGAAATTCTTTGGGAGAAGGTGACGCTTTGTAAGGATACGTTATCATACAGCCATTAATATTCTTGAGAATCTATTTTGCCTAATTTTGAGCTGTTCAGAAGTGATTGCACCTCTGACTTCTTTATTGGGATTTAACACTGAAGTATTTCTTTCAGAAGTTTTGTCTCTTTACTGTAATTTCACCTAAATTCCAGTTCAAAGAAAGCAGATGAAAGTGTGTCATCTGTGGACATTAAGTGGCTATAACAGCCATTCATGGCAGAGAGTTGGGTCAAATGTGCTTTGTAGTGTTCAGAGCAGAAAAGGGTTTTTTTTTCTTCCTTTTCCTTTCTTCAAAGCACTAGTACAGCCTGCTTCATGCTGTAATAGAGCTCTGCCCATTTTACGCAAATTCTTTTTTGCAGTGAAACTGAAAGGTGATGTTAAACGTAGCAGTTAGAGCAATTCAGTTGCAAATGGGAGTTCATGCTTCTTTCCTGGATTAATAGTCTGCAGAGAAGGAGAGAGAAGGGTTCTATTCCACCAAGTACCTTAAGTAACAGGCTTTCTTAACCAGTGTTTTTCAGTCCTTGACATGTGAAGTTTTGCTGGTGATTATCACAACAGGAGGAGGACTTTGAAGTAATCTAGCCTGAGCAGTCTTCCTCAGTTCCCTCATCAGCTTCTTTCTGACTGCTGGAATTTGCCAGACAGACTGTTTTTGCTTGTTGCGACAAACCAATGAAAAAATGTTGTGGTGGAAATAGATCTCAGAGTTAGCATGCTGTAGGGTAGCTGTTGGCTGACCTCTTACCTGTCTTGACTTCAGCACCAACTGGAATTCTTCACCAGGTGGTTCCACTGCTGAGTAAGTTTCCACCAGGAAAGCCTGTTTGCTCTCCAGCCAGCCATCCTTTTCCAAGCCAGAAGTGGGGAGGGGCTATGAGTTTGCTCATGTCGTGCACTTACTGAGACCGCTCAGTTGTTGGAACTGACCTAGAAATATTAATAAGAGGGTATGGGATTTTGTTTTCTATTACTGAGATACTGCCTGTGATGGCTTCTTGCCTTTCTTCCATCTTTTAAAGTTCACCAGGAAGAGTTTGGACTCAGAAACCTGAACTTCACTTTTGTAGAACAGACAGTCTTTTGGTAGTGTGTGACTTGGTTGCACAGGTGGACTCAGCAGTGCTGGGTATGAGTCCTACACAGGATGCTGGAGAAGTCCGTCTGCGTTTGTGATACTTCACAGTCAGAAAATTTTCTAGCTAGGACTACTGCTGTAGAAGTCAGATGCTTTGCTATAGTATCCCATGTGTTTTCTGTAGAGAAATACCTTTTCAAATTACCAAAAGAAGTCTCAGGAGTGATGAATGTACCACATTAAAGATAAACTCTTAGGTGGACTGACTGACGAGGTGCACTAGTTCCCAGAGGGTGCAGAATGCTCTTGAGCCTACAAGAGTGGACTTTGTGTTCTCATCTCTAGCATCTCATTTGGTTATAGTAACTGCAATGCATAAGCAAGTAGCAGAGCTTAAGGCACTGCTTCTTTGTAGGAGTGTATTTGACTGTAGAACTCAAATCAAATTCAGCTGCTCATATCAGCAGTAGGTGTTATTTGGCACTCAGGAAAAAATATCCACTTACTGAACCTTTCACCTTGTTGTACCATGCTAGTTATGGTCCTCTTACCCTGCGGGACACTTTCTGACCTGATTCTGTATGTGGGACCTCATCTGAAGTGTTGTGGGCTGCTTACGAAGCTGGTTCCCACAGACCTGGTTTCCGCATCAGACAGGCTGGTGTATGTTCTTCATCTCACTCCATTTTCCCTTGGTCACTGACATTGTGATCAGGACTGAAAGGAGTCCTGGTAAACCACGAACGCAGCATTTCAGTAACGGGGACTCTTGTTACCAGTAGGAATCCTGGAAACTGTTTTTCTTCTGGAATTACCTGCAAAGAACTCCAGGGCCTTCTGCCAATACAGCCTTAGCCTGAAGCATGAGTGCATGTTGTTACACCTGCCACTTTGTCATCAACAGCAGAGGGGTTGAGATGGTAGTTAGAACAGACTAGACTGCTGGCTTAGCATTTCTGTAATCTGTATGCTTCAAATCTTAGCTCCGTAAAATTTTCCAAATACCTAAGAATCCAAGCTGTGTTTTTTGGCTTAAGCTCAATGCTTTTCTGCTTTCTAGATCACTATTTTGGTGCTATTCTTGTGTTCCTTGAAAAGGATAACTTTTCCACCAAGGGTGTTGTTACTTTAACGCTTGAAATCCTCATAAGCCCATTTGATTGAGAAGCTGTCAATTTACCCTGAATGTCTGTGAAGAGGATCTCCCTGAAATGTCTCTCCAATCCTAGAAACCCAGCTGAGGCTTTCCTCAGACCCGTGCTGAACGATCTTGCTGCAACAGCTATGGGTGCTTTTCCATTGAGGTCTAGGCAGTGCAGTGCGATTGCACCGTGAGTGATTTAGCCCCTCATCCTGTTAATTCTGATGGTGCGGAGGTTTGTTTGAAGTCAGTCAGAGAGAGAAAAGAAGGTTCCCTACTTGTAACTGCAATGCTTTGAGATGAAATGTCCCGCAGTATGTTTAGTTTCAGGGTGATTCTAGAGGATGCTGCTGGACTTCTTCAGCAAACTAACTCTAGAGGGCAGGGAGCATGTTATGCAGCATGAGAAACTGTCTGTTACTGTGCCCTCTACTCTGGCTAACAAAATTCTGCATTGGATATTAGGAAATACACATTTTCAGTGTGGGTGCAAATGTGGACTCTTTGCTCTTGAAAAAGCTGTAAGGAGGTATGGAGACAGTGATGAGCTCTAGGCAGGCACCCATCAGTGCTAAGGTAATTCTGTCCCAAAGTCTTAGATAGTGTCGTATTGTTCAGGCTGCTCATTTGCTGGGTTTTTAGACATTCCATTTATCTTGAGAATTACAACTTCCCCTCAGACAGTGTCCTTTAATAGTGCTAGACTTGTGTAGTCTGGGTAAGAATCTCCTCTCCAGGCTTCTGAAGTGTGTGCTGGGGGAAGACCAAGTTTAAACTGTTGTTAAATCCATTTGTATCTGCCATGCCACAAGGACTTACGGGGGAGGTCTCCGTCAGTGGAGAGGTTCTCTACAGTTGATTACATTTTGTAGTTAAAATAGTATCGCTCAGAGATAATTAAACTGGCAGCCCTTCAGACAATGATATATTGAGTCGCTTTTTAAATCTAATGCTTTTTTTCTCTCATTCCTTGAAATATCTAGATACTGGCTGCTCTGCAGAAAGATAACCGGGAAATGGAAAAAGGAAGTCCGTCACTCAAACGTTAAAATCATGGATGCCTCCAGTGACTCACGGGAAAAGAGCTAAAGTGTCAAACAGTACCCAGTACTTCCACCATGTATAAGCCTGCAAATCAAGTGTTACTTCAGAGTTTTGTCTAGCAGTAGGATAACCTTAAAGGAGAGAGAGGAAAAAAAGAGGGGAGGGAGGAAAGAAGGAAGGGGATAAAACTCTTTTAAATTAAACCTAGGCTTAGCCTTAAACTTTTAGAGGAATGAGCATTTGCTGTGGTCAGCATTACACGTTCTGTACTTCTCATGAGGGCACTGAAACTAAACAATATTAAGGGTTTCTTTTAAGTTTTTTTTCTTTTATGTTTTCAGAGACTGGGCATTCAGCAACGTCGATTGCTTTGAAAGCTTTTCCCCAGTTTCATTCTTAAGCAAGATATATTTCCCGTATGTGTAACAGTAGCTGGATCTGGATTTTAAATAACTGGTGCTGGAATTTATAGTTATATAATGTAAGGACCATTTCTTTAGAAATGCTTCTTGTTTTATAGGCTGTGGGTCCCATTTACCAAAGAAATCATACAGACATAGAACTACATTCCATTCTTTAATAAGAAAAAGTTAAGTAGAAAGTAAACATGGAAGAGAAGTCATGCTAGCAGTGCAAAACCAGTTGTTCTTCAAGATGCTTTGGAAATCTCTGTTTCCAATCTGGATGTGTATGGAGAACTTTCTCCATAATCAGATCCAATAATCAGACTAGATTCCAAATGCAGCGAGGTATTTCTAGTATTAAGCTGGCATCATTTCCCAGTTGTACTCTCCTTCTTCCGTTTAAAGCCAGGTTCACATACTACTGAATGGATGTTTCCATGTCTCGCTCTTCTGACACAGTGCCATTTTGGGGTGCTCTTATCTACCAGCTGCTTATTCCTGTGCTTTCTCTCCAGTCATGCTCGTAAAACTGTGGGCTGAGCAGGTGAAATGAGAAACGGTTAAAAACCCTTCTCTGCTCACTGGCAAAACTGGGGAGGAAGACCATAGCGGGGACATTAAGTAAGGCAGTGTTGCTGCTGAAAAGGTTCTGTGGGATCTCCTGAAGCCGCTGCTGCCACAGCGAGAAAGTGTGATGTGGATCTGATCTATATGTAGTGACAAGTGAAAGAAGTTTATTGGGGAATGTGCCAGACAAATACTATCACGATAAGTACAAGCTGTCATTTCCTAGCATTTTATCCAGCCTCTAATACATGGGAGCAAGTTAGAGAGGCGGCACACTGCAGTTGCGTAGTTGTGTTACGCAGCTTAGATCCTCTCTGCGTCCAGGTGAATGTTGATTTGTAAATCACGAGTGCCTCTGATTTACAAGAATGTGCATTGCATAGTGTGTAGTGTAAAAATCTGTTTTATGAATAAGGATGATCATTGAAAAGGGAGACTTAACTGAAGCAATATTTGTGTTAACTGTAAGCAGGTGTTGCTAAACCCTCCAGCTTGTATGATCAGCGGTTTCCCAATGCTCTCAGTCTGATTTATCCTGATTACTTTGGCACTGTCTGAATAAAAAAAATGAGAATAATAGTTGTACACCGCTCACCTCAACATATGGTGGGACATAATCAAAATACTATCCTTTAGTAAAAAGGTCATTTCTGCGAGGGATAGTTTGATTGTAATATTAAAAAGAGTGAGAGCAAGATTTCCTGGTAAGTGAGGACTCCTAATCACTCTGGAAGATGTGTAATGCAAATGCAGCTTGCAAATCTGATACCTCACTGGCCTCTTCCTGTTCACTTTGTGTACCTTGTGTAATGGATGTGGGTTTTTTGTTGGTCATCTTAATTCTTCCTTAAGGCTTCTTCTAGTCATCACTTACTGAAAATAGACGTATGAAACGCGTGTTAAGTTCTCCTAGAATTTGTATAGCTTTGGTCCTTCAAAGACCGGTATTTGTATGCCACATTGTTCTCAAGTGCAATAGAAAGCTGGAAGGTCAGTAAGTGTTTTTTAATATTACTTTTTCTATTACTACAACAAATACGCCTTTCCATGAAGGATCTGAGAGGCCTATCATCTGAAACATTTGCACTATGCTTTTAAATGGTTTGTTAACACAGAGACAACCTTTTCCTCAGCGTACGTTTATAGGTGGTACTGTAACGGGCTTTGTGAGTTAAGTCTTCATTGCAGCTAGATTTGTATTTCCTTTAAACCAAGTCTGCAAGTGTGGCTTATTTGTCTGGTTAAAATGCAATCTTTAGGTACTGGGTGTCTTTGCAGCCCTGGACAGCCGGTTCTCCTTTCTCTTCTCAGTAAGGTGTTGAATGTAACAGTGAAAATGGGCGTAGTTGTGGGGAAGAGGCCTGCTGCATCACTTGTGCACTGTTTGTTACTTGCAGATGTTGTTATTTTGTTTTGTGATTTGATCTTTCTGTTCTTAGAAGATGTATATATTTTCTAAATGATTTCTTTGTGTATATAAGGTATGTTCTTTAATGAAGAAAAGCAATGCAATAAGGAGCTTTGCACAGTTCGTTTTCAAACCAAAATACATTTGAAGAAAAAAAAAAGCTGCTTAAAAATGCAGTTGTTTCAACTTCTCAGTAATTTGATTTGAAGGTAACACTTAAATTTTGATAAAAACAGAGATTAGAAGTAAGGGCATAGAATTACTTGCCACTGAGCTTTTTAAATTTCTTGCAGCATACCAAATCTCTTAATTAGCTCTTAAGGATGATATCTGTAATAAATTCAGGGATTGCATAGAAAATTTTGACAATTTTATTGTTCAGGTGCTTGAGAATAACAGGATGCATGAGAATTCTTTCACTGAGCAAGTGTCCCCATCAAGCAACCTTTCTTTTCTTCACGGGTTTAAGGAAAAATGTCTGCAGCTACCACTGAACATGCAGCAGATTAAAACTAGAAAACTTCAGCCAGGTTTGGAATTCTGTACAGCCTGCACTTTATAATAAAACTGTTTTGCAACTTCAAACAGCAATCAACCATTAGCGTTATTTCATTTAGCAAAGAATTTCATTTGGGAAAAAAGTTACCTTGTAACAGCTTAATTCTGAAAGTTCTAAAAACTGGAGTGACATTCAGAGAATGGCCGATACATCCCCTGTACATCATGTTTAAATTGGGTTTATGTGGTTACCAAGCTTGTTTGGATATGTGTATCAAACTGGAACTTTTTTCAACTGTAAATATATGGGTTTGTTAAATAAAGTCCTGTAAAGTTACCTTAATCACCTATTGTCAGTGTAATGCAGAGGTTAAAAATCCTAGTACCCATCTGTTTCTTCACAGGCTTCTCGGAGCAGTTCCTCTCTGTCCAAAATCAGGACTTGGGGACATCTTAAGTATTGCAGGTGGAGGATTTTTTGGCGGTGCTTTCAAGTTCTCATGCTAAAATACCTGTTCTATTGATGTGACATTTAGAAGATTTGATACTTAAGTGCACATGTTTTTATCTATTTCATATGCCTTTCCCTGGACTAGGTCTGAAATCTGATAAATTTACTACAAAAACTGGAAGTCAGTAATCTTTGTGAAATGCGCAGAACTCAGAAATGCTTGAATACCTTCTCCTTTCTTGGCTTTAAAAGTAGCGGTCTTGGTTTATTGCGAGTTTCATAATCACAAGGCATTTTTGAGCTCAGCTTCAGGTAACATTGTTTTAATTCTTACATAGGCATAATTTAAGAGATTAAAGAAGAGAAACTTCCTTTTGTTTACTTAACTGAGAAGAGGTTAAAGCACCAAATGAAAGATAGATACGAGAGAACACAGAGACTTGTCTGCCGCAGTTTGTTTCTCTGGTAAACACGTCTCTTGCTTCCTTGTCCCAAGGTCAGGTATCTTAGTTCGGTTTGCTGGATTGTAACATAAAATTGGAATTGCTTTACATAACCCTATAGCAGTTGGATACCAATAGAGCTTTATATTGTACGTATTACAGGAGTTGTGCCAAATTGTTCAAAACAAGATGTACTTCTCCTTACCTGTTTTCCCAGTGCTAATCCCAGTTGTTTGAAGAGAAGTGAAATAACCTGCATGCCAGCACCTGAGACTGGAATTAAAAAGACATTTGTCTATACTGCTTCCTGTCAGAATGTTTTCCTCTATAGGAGGAAAATGGAGGAATCTTTGATCTTCATCCTCAGGGTGCCACAGCACTAAGAAAGAAAAAAAGTCCTGGAGGCAGTGTGTGAAGTTTAAACAAATGCTTTGGTAGATTCTGTTTGGTAGAAATAGTCAGGTCAGGAAACACACTACCAGCCTCATTTGCACCCTGAATTCTTGCCTTCTGCAAATGTCAAACATGCAGCAATGAAAAGTGTCTAAGATGTATTTTCCCTGCTTCTCCTCCCTTTACCTGTCTACATTTCTTGCTTAATAGTGTTTAAGAAGTTAAGGGAAGTTTTATGTGTCTTAAGCCGAAAGCATCAAGAAGCATAGGAATTTTCCTGGCAGGAATTTGTAAGAAGGGGAGATGACTGCTGATGTTCCTTAATTGTTTATGAAAACAGTTCCATGGAACTTCACTTGTATGATGGCCGCTCTTTCAGCGGGAGTGGAGCTCACTTTTGGTAACAAGGCTGAAGAAGAAAGGTACTGATTTTGGTGTCTCTCTTTCTCTTCCTATTACCCAGGAACAACAGACAGAGGTAGATCTACTGGTATTTTGTGAAAAGTTTTTGAGCATTAGTTGTGTAATGTCTCTTCATGAAGAGTATTTGAGCTACTGAAGACTGAGTACTGCTGTCATTTGCAGAGCAAGAGTCTGCACCGTTCCCCTTTTTATGCAGCTGTAAGAACCTTAGAAGAACATAACCAAATTGGTACTGCAGGATTGCAGTAAGAAATTATTGATCTCTCACTATGACAAAGGATTTAAACCTTCAGTAGTGTAATAACCACTTTAATGGTGGTTTTTCTTTTAAATATCCAGGCAGTTGAGAAAAACTAGTTCAGAGATAGCTTAAAAGAGAGGTATGAGCCATTCCTAGAAATTTCTATATCAGTTTATCTACTTTTTGTCCCCATATAAGTGCATTCAGTGACTTATGTCCTTGGTTTCAGTGCATATACAACTTTGGAACTGAAACCAGCTGCTCGGATACAGCTCAGCAATACTGGTCCCACCGGGTGTAATTTCAGCCTGTGGTGGAAAACTAAAAGACCCTACTCCTACTTTTTACCACTGGGATGTGGCTTCTTTCCTGCAAAAGTCACAACTGTTGAACACTTATATCTGAGCATTTAATACCCAACTGATACTAAAAACGGGACTAAAGGTTGCTGATCTGTCTCAGCGAAGTAGTGGTTTCACACGCAGACATGAACTATGTAGGGTTGATTCAGTATTTGAGCACATCCCTAGTGATGGCCTATAAGGAGTCTACCAAAGTTACAGTTCCTTCAGTAAGGAGCACACAGGATGTCAGAGCTCCTCCAGCATTTTACTGGCCTAAGGTGTTACTGTATTCTCGACATCCATCCCATGCTTAAAAAGAATGCTGCAATAGCAGGAGCAAGAGCCATGGGAGGGATGTAGGTCAGTCTCAGTTACTGCTTCTCATGGGGGAATTGGACTTGAAGGAACATACTCTTTAGAAAGGGGAACCTGCTTCCTGTAACCAAAGCTCTGTGAGCTGTACAGTCATGAATGTGCAAATGTTTGTTGCTCCCTCCCCTTTTTTTCAGTGTTGTTTTTTCTAGAATTCTGATGTGTTGTAGTTGAGCAATGCAGAGGGGATCAAAGCAGTGATGGGCTTACAGTACTGTCTACCTCTTCATCTGCTGTGAATGAGGAAGACAAGTCTCAGTACCCCCTACTATGACTGTAAAAGCTGAGAGACTAAAAAACTTAAAATTACTTACAAGATTTATGTGTGTAGTTATGCTATGAAAGTAGTTTTTGAAGTACTAAACTTCTCTTGTGGACCACCAGAGCAAACTTGGCGGTCAGGTGTATTCAGAGCACGGGTGAGTGGTGTAGTGCTGCTGCGGTATATGGGCTGTGTGCAGGGGGTGTCAGGTACTGACGATCGGCTGCGCTCGCATCCTCAGCCATGTCTGTGAACATGGCCCCTTATCCTGTGTCCAGAAGGCAGGAGGATTCACTGTACAGACAGAGTCGATGCCGAGGTACAGAATCTGTACTGAGGGTGGCAGGTTCGGTATTTGAATTAGGGTATGGGGGTTTACTTTTCTATATATAATTATATTAAATA
>NW_010432528.1:0-1142 GCF_000710305.1 Buceros rhinoceros silvestris | reverse complement strand
CCCCGTTCCCCTGGAGGAGGTCAAAAACGGCTCTTTCCAAAACAATAAACTTTTAATGCTAAAGCAGTTATAACCAAAAGCTGTACAGAGTTGGATTTTTTTTGTTTGTATTTTTTTTTGTTAGAAAACAATTTTTTCTCCCCCATAAATATTGTTCAGTTCCCGGCACTTTGTATCAATAATTAAATTACGAACGATAAATATGGCATCATGGATATGTATTTACAAAAAAAAGTTATTACAAAAAGGCAACTGTTATACTAAACGTCACAATCTGGGTAGAATAAACACCACATCCTCATCCTGAAAAATACTGACCGACCCCATCAGACGAGAATACATTCACAAGTGTAATGCTTGGAGAAAGAAGAAAGAGAAGGAGAGCAGGGAAAGAAGCAGCAGAAGAGCTAGAGAAGAAAGTTCAAGACATAACAGGACTTTGGCACGGTTTAAGACTGTAAGTTTAAACAATCACCACTAAGGCGAAGGAGAATTTTCATCCTCATGTCAACATCCCACCGCAAGAAGGAAAATCAAAACAATTTAAGAATAAAAAAAAAAAGTGGAGAATCGGAGGAACAGGGAGGGAGGCAGGGAGGAAAAAAATATCAAAGAAACGACTGTGACTGCAAAAAATGATAACAAAAAAAAAAAAAAGAAATCCAATCCTGAGAAAAGGACATGGCTAGTCCAGGGTCTGGGCTTGCAAAAAGTAGTAATAATTATAATATAATAATAAAAGACACCCCCCCCTCCTCCGGATCCTGGCAGTTAACTAGGTGTAGCCCTATGCGGTCGTCAGTGTGGAAACTCCATTTCCGTAGGAGCAAGCTGCAGTTGGCTTGGTTTGTCCTCTTTTTCTCCTTGTTCCCAACGCATTTGGTCCAGTCTCTGGCCGGGCAGCAGCTGCCTTCACACATACCACTCATTAAAATTGGGGGGCAGAAGGGTGGCCGGCGGCGTTTTAGTGGAGTCCTTACTGCCGGCGGAGCCCGCGGCAGGGGGGGTGGAGGACTCGTACCCCGAACTGGCTGCAGGGGAAGAATCCGACCCCTGGGATTCGTGCACCTAAAACCAAGAGGTAGAGATGGGAGCGAGCTCGAGGTCCCCGCCACCCTGCTGAGCTGGCTTGGGATGGTCCC
>NW_010432527.1:1694-2096 GCF_000710305.1 Buceros rhinoceros silvestris | reverse complement strand
GCTCTTCCCACGGCAGCCACCGAGCCCTGCCCTGCCTGAAGACACCCTTCAGCAGGCTGACCGCTCCAGCACCGCCTCCGAGACCCACGCCGCCCTCCCTGACCGCTTCCCCGCACGGTCCACGCGGGATGGACGCTCCGACGCCACGGGAGAGCCACTGACCACTAGGCTCTTTCACACGTCCTTCCAACCCCATCTCTCAAGGTGTCCCTTTAAAGACACTGATTTACGGGTTGGCTCTCTCCACCCCTGCGTCCTGCTGCGGCCGCCCTGCCTGACCCTGCAAGAACAGCCCAGAAAGTGGGTTAGAAACGGGTCTCTTCACCGCTGCCTGGAGAGCTCTTCCACTTGCAGCTGGAGGCTGTTGATTTTGTCCCCAAACTCCTGCTTGAAGAGGCGGTT
>NW_010432527.1:1102-1530 GCF_000710305.1 Buceros rhinoceros silvestris | reverse complement strand
CGCCCCCCCCCCCCTGCCGCAATCTGGATTTGAGCCACATGAACTTGTGATAAAAAACAAAAGCCATGGTGGGGAGGAAGACCGAGCTTCAGCAACAAATAAAAAACCCAGAGAAGAGGGAAAGCCAAACAGAGGGATGGTCAAAACAATGGACGGAGGGAAAACACTGGAGAGAGCAGCAGGATGGAGGTGAACCAGGCAGCAGCTCCGCTTTTCAGAGGTTTTTATTCTATTACTACAGGTTACAGCCATTAGATGACAAACAGAAAACACCACTTCTATCCAGGTTCGCAGCAAACCTCGAGCGCACCGAGTTTTACGTCAGATCGGGTTTTAATGTACGTTAGGCTTCAGCTCGACACGTGTACCTGGGACTTGCCACCTAGGTGAGCTACTACACCGCGTCAAGCCAGGCTCTCGGCGGCCTG
>NW_010432527.1:467-953 GCF_000710305.1 Buceros rhinoceros silvestris | reverse complement strand
CTTCTCCCCCGCGACAAGCCAGGCTCTGGCCGCCCTCCCCTGCCGGCACCGCTCTCGCTCCGGGGCCGGCCCCAGAGAAAGGGCTGGACCCTCAATCCTGTCCGGGCTGAGCGCTGCTGGGGCAGCCCAAGCCAGCCCGGCCCCTGCTTCTTGGGGGGCAGCCCGGGGAGGCAGCAAGTTCTCTGTCCTAACTACAAGGGACACCTGGATGAAACCTCCCGCCGCTGCATTACCCTCTTCATTTCCTCCAGGCGGTTACAACGCGTTTCTAGTACGAGGTTACTGATGGGTTAACTTTATACGTTGAAGCGTGCGACTTGGGCAGGGCGGGGAGATCGAAAAGGGGTCTCCAAGGCGGCTTTTCTCCTCGGCACAAGCTAAGCGGCGGCACACGCCGGTGGCGGACGGAGCCTGGCGGGTTTCTAAGGGTCCCAGCGAGCATCCCGAGGGGCTCTGTCCCCGCTGCCCTTCAGCCGCCTCTGCCCC
>NW_010432527.1:0-320 GCF_000710305.1 Buceros rhinoceros silvestris | reverse complement strand
CCTCCCGCCTCGCCCCCGGGACCACCGTCCCACAGGACAAAGCGGGAGCCGGCACCAGAGGCTTTTACGGGCAGCTCCGGGGTCGCACCGGGGTGGAAAGGGGCAGTTATTTTTCCTACGAGAGCCGGCTCCAAGCTTTAGCTGTTCTTTTGTTAGCAAATTCCATCGTATTGAGCAAGAGAATCTCGGAAGCAAAGGACAGAAGGGTGGCAGCAAAATTAAACCCCTTTTTAACCACTAACTACTCGGACGGGAATGGGCGAGGACCAGGTGCCCCCTTCCACTGGCCGCCACTAGCGCTCCTTCTAAACACGAAAGGT
>NW_010432526.1:582-1517 GCF_000710305.1 Buceros rhinoceros silvestris | reverse complement strand
GGGCTGCGGAACCGGCTGCTGGACACCGGGGGGCAGCAGAGACCGCGGAAACGACGCTCCTGCGCTCCCCAGCCTGGCGAGAGACTGAGAAAGGGAATCGGGCAACGCGGGCAGAGCCAGGGGAGCGTGGGGGTGGAGAGGTGCCCGGGGGACACGCACGGGGATGACCCACCCCAGGGGTCCCCCGGGATAACCCACAGCCGAGACCTCCCCTGGGATAACCCGCCAGAGCTCTTCCTCTGCAGAGAGCCGACCCGCTCCGGAGGACCCCCAAGAGGCTCCTCTGCCTCTCAGAAACCTTCCAGAGCAGAGACATCGACACCAGTGGGTCGATTGACACATACCAGTGTTTGGGGACCACAGACATGGTTTATAGACATTATCTATTTACACTTAACATCGGTTCAGACATATAGAATTACTTCTATATCTACCGAGACTCACGGCACAGAACATCTATCGACGCTCCCATCTCTGCTGTCACCAACATCGCTCCAGATGGGCAGATTCACACCTCTGGGACACGACACAGGGCTCTCATCTCCATGTAACGACCTATGCCACCTGCTTAGACTGACCAGGTAACCCACAGTTACACTCGCTGCATCATCGCCCCTCCAGTGACACTGGGGAGCCCCAAGTGACATCATCATCATCATCCGCATCCCCATTTGATTCACCCCCAAAGAAGGGCACAAAACGAGGGAAACTGCCCCTACCAGCAGCTCATTGCCTTAATAATGCCATTTGCACACATACACGTCTCGGACCCCTGTCGTTGTCCTCCCCCAAAAGAATGGGAGCTCTGATAGAAAAATAGGGAAACTGCCCCTACCAGCAGCTCATTGCCTTAATAATGCCATTTGCACACATACACGTCTCGGACCCCTGTCGTTGTCCTCCCCCAAAAGAATGGGAGCTCTGATAGAAAAATA
>NW_010432526.1:0-350 GCF_000710305.1 Buceros rhinoceros silvestris | reverse complement strand
GGCTGTCCTCCACCACGTCCCCCCGCCGTTCCCACAGTGGATTCCCAGGGCCACAAACGTCCCCAGTCCCTGCTGGCCCCGTACCGTAGCGACCGGCAGCAAACGGCTGGATGCCCCCCGGGCTGGGGGCATCGGCTGAGCAGGGCGAGAGGCTGACAGCGAACCCCGCCAGCTGCAGTTAGGGCGTTAAAAAAGGGACGCGGGAGAAAGCAGGGGAACGGACTCAGAACAAGGGTCGGGGGAGGAGCTGAGCGACAGGAGGATCCTGGCTGGAAACACCACAGACCCTTCAGCAGCAACGCGCTGCGCCGAGAGCGGCGCGCCTGCCCGGGCCGGCTCCGCGGGAACCG
>NW_010432525.1:0-18463 GCF_000710305.1 Buceros rhinoceros silvestris | reverse complement strand
ATATTTGTATGATATATATACAAAGGCATTGCCTCTGTATAACTTGTTACCTTGCACTGACTATTATGTGGAAGATTGTTACTTTTATGTTCTGAAATTGTATACACAGTGTAGACAACCAAGAAGTGCATAAAGAATGTAGAGAAAGTATGTTCTTATTGCGTATGCATTACTGGACAACGTTAAAGTGGAAGAAACTATTTTTGGAAGAAACCTTTTTTGAAGTGAGCCTTGCATCAAAAAGGCAGGTGTACTTGCTGCAGATTTGTTGTCTGCACATGGCACGCGGTACTTTGAAATTGCACGTAGCTATACAAGGTTCTCATCACAGTCATTTCCTGTCCTGTTTCTTCACATGGCCATCTTAAATGAAAAAAAAATCCAAATCCGTCACAAAACTTATTTCAAAGTTTATGTGACTAAAAAAGGATTTGTGTGTAATGTTAGCACAGGATTGGTACAAAGTGTAGCGATAGAACATAGGCCAAAATGTTATCAAGCAAAGGATGGGTTGTGATCTAAGTTGAGCACCTGAGTGGCTGCAGATTTTTACCAAGTTTTCTTTTTGCATTCTTACTGGTAAAGAAACAAAGCCTCATGGTAGTATACTGTAACACAGTGACTATCAAAACACAAAAGGGTCAAGTCATATTTCTTACAAATATATTCCTCATCCACTGCGGGGGAAGAATAAAGCTTCCATCAAAATAACAGTATTTTCTGGTGATGAGATTAGAATGTCAATTACAGAGCGCTAATATGAAGCATCAAGCTTGGATTTTTTTTTAATGAAATTACTAACGATCAGCCTATTAAATGAGGAAGGACCAGTGTTTCTTCCAAAGGATATATCTATTTTTCCTAAAAGTATGCTTTGGTATAGTTTATAATAAAACAGTATAAAAGCAAAGATTACCACATTTCATTCTTGTTAGGAAAGCATCCCCTGCAAAATACTTACAAATGATCCTTTCACTTCTCAAGTTTTGACTGAAATGCATTATGCAGAAATCTGACAACTGTTCAGCACAATTTGCAAGCTGCAGAGAATTCAAAATAGTCTTCGATGTCTAGGCAGAAATTCACTGTACAGCAGGGAGTTTACGCAGGTTCTCTGCGATTTATCAGCCCATGTTGTGTTTAATTAAGACATAGCAAGTGTCTCAGGATTATCCTTTGACAGCTAAAGAGTTTTTGCTCCAGGTTAATAAGCCCGGGGTGGCTTTCCTCTCTCTTCCGTTTTCCCTCTTCATAAAAATCCAACAGGCTGTCAAATCATTTGTTGTTTTTCTTGAAAGAGCCTGGTTTTGGATAGAGGTATGCTGGCACTGACGCATTCTTTGGGTTCACACGTAGTAACGGTCTCATGTGAACTGACCAGGTTCTATTACATAGCAGGAGCATTTAATGTAATAAAATTAATATCTTACGGGAGATAGAAAATAAATATCTGATGTAAGGACTGCAGAAATTGTCCTCACAAGAGATAATTCAGTATGGATTTGAACATACACTAATGACAGCTAAATTAAAACAACCAAAACCTTAGCAAGAAATAGCAGAAAATAATAACCAAATAATTGAAACAAGAATGATGTTTATTTGTACTTGCTATCAAAGATGAATGATTATCATAAAGCGAGGAAAAACTGTAGTGAATTATACACTAACAAATTAAAACTATATTATACCTTAAAAATTAAAATTTTAGTCTTAAATGTAGAATAGAGGCCAAAAGAGTGGAGAAAAATGGGAGAAAGTTTAGTCCTCTGCGTACCAGAAATGGATCAAGCCACTGAATTTTTCTGAGCAAGCACTTGATACCTTTCTCCCCTTCTTTATTATTCTCCAATATACAAACACTATAAAGTGCAATTTAAGAATAAAATGACCATAAAGTGTTAAAAACCCCTAAGATAAAAACTATGTCAGTTAAGCAGGAAATGTTCACCTGAGCTTGGATGAATCATCAGGCAGAGGATAAAGTAGGAGAAAGCACTGAGACGTTAAACCAGCTGCAGGAATATAAAAGCAAATGAAAGCTTTAGCAAATGAGTGGTAGTACTTCTATTTCTGCCACTTTGCATTACACTGTTTGTCTTGGCATAAGATTTAACTTACTCAGAATCTGAACCGTTCTGATTTCTAGAACTTAGGCAAAGGGACTGTTCAGAAGAACCCCTGAGGGAGAGAAAAAGCATATACATGTTCATGTTGTAATGGGTCACGCCTGAAAAGTGAAAGGTATGTTCCAAGCTTCTGGGGTATAGATTCCCAGTGATTTCAGAGGAAACACTGGATTGCATAGCTGCAACAACTTGGGAAGTGAGGGAAGCTATGAAGGTGCTTATTTCTGCGCAGGAAATAAATGGAGCTGTGTAGTATCAGAAAAACAGTAGGCATAACAACAATAAAGGAGAAGGAGATGGCTGTCATTTTTCTTGCTTTAAGAGAAATATATTCATTTATGTAATGAGGATCCATTTATTGTAAACTGAGAAGTGTTACTAAAGGAGACCAGGTCTTTTTTTACGATGTGATCGCAGCAAGACAGCATGTTAAAAAGTCCTTTTTTCTTCAAAACTGTTGATGTTTTGTACACTTTTTCCAATGGTTTCTGATCGGGGGGAACAGCAAATATTGCATATGTTAAAATAGTCAGTGAGGGAATGGTAAATACAAGTATTACACTTTATGGTAACATGACTTAAGAAAAACTAGTTAATAGACCATTGTGTTATTTAGGGAACATGTGATTGTGTGTTTAGAAGTTTTGTTCGGATGTTCAATCTAGATCACAGTACTGCTGTGTGTTAAGGGAAGGAAGCACATCCACGGGCCAGAGGCAGACACAAACAAGCGGACATCTCTACAACCATTTCCAAGATGGTTTTGTATTTTTGCTAATCTATCTATCTAGACTGTCAGCACTGAATATAAAGGTATTTGTGCTGAGGGGTAAATAGTAGGATTTTTTACCAAATCTCCTTATCTGTCTTTTTCTTTCTACGTTGTAAACAAGGCCATTTTCAAATTTTTTGTAATTAAGAATGGCAACAGGTGAAACTTCATAGATCTCTGTAGATTTATAAACTCAGCCCTAGAAGTTCCATTTCCAGAAATTCCTAGGATTTCTTTCATATTTTGTTCAGTACTTAATAAATCTTTCACTGACTAAATGGTACATAAAAAAGTTAAAGCAGTAATAGCAGATTCAGTTCTGACTAAAATAAATAAGTGCAGAAATTGATTTGACTCTCCCCCCACCCCCTGAAATTTAACAGTAAAAAAGAATGAAAAAGCCTTTTAGAATTGGGAGTGTTTTGCTTTTATACTTACATCTTGGTTTTAACCTGTCCAACCCTTGGTATAGCTGGAACAGACCATGCAGCACAATGTATGGACGTTTAACAAAAAAGGAAAGGATGACCTGTGCTGAGGTAATGCTTTTTCTCATCTTTGCATGATTCTCCCCTTTTGTCAGGTTTTCTGTGCAAAGCTCTTTAATCATAACTTGCTTCTTAAACCAGGTTGGGCTTGAACTTGGATATATTTCAAAATAATTTTAATAAATCTCAGCAAATGCTACTTGCTGAGTATTGTAATTTTCTTATGTGCTTTAGAATTTCTGAACATGGAAATTCATTTAGATATAATCCTTCCCAGTCTTTGAAGAGAACGTTCATTATATCTGGCAATAATTGTTTTGCAGAAAATTGGGGAAGCAGCCTGGATCTCTTGATTGGTTTCTGAGTAAGCTTTGTCAATTGTTTTGTTTCTACCATGAAAGCCTTATATACGTGGGGGGTGGGGTGTGTATACATGCAGACACACATATATTAAATATATATATGGGGTTGTTCTTTTAAGTATGCATACATAAAAATGTGTATAATTATATAATGTATTTTTCTGTTCTGAAAGTTTGTACTATTGAATTAGATAAGCTTGAACACAAACATTGTGATACTAGTAAGTCAGGATATTCCTTTTGAATAGGCAAAGGAGCTTTATTAAGAAAAGGAGATAAAAATGTTTGCCATAGCTTTCAAAAATGTTCTGTGCTTCAAAGAAAAATACACTTATCTAGCTACTACAAGATGAGACTGAACTTGTGATGACAAGTGTGACAACAAATCATCATGTTGCTTATTGTATGTAGCTCAAGTCAGTCTAGTCATCCTCCTGCAGTGATTTTTCTATACTACTGCAATGCAAATGCACATCTGATAGTGTTACTGTATTATATTCTGGAACAAAGGAAATCTGCCAGCAATTATTCCAGTACGTACAAGAAATTGCTTCATATTTGAGCAAATCTTTACAGGTTATAAAAACCAGTCAGTTTCGGAAAGGGTGTTCTATAATATTATGTCATACCTCATGTTTTAAATTGAATATGCTTTTACAACTTGTGGTAAATCAGAAGCATACATTATTGGATCATAGCAATAAGAATGAGCCAAATTCTGACACTTTTATGCACACTAAATAGAAAATAACTTAGTTTTAATGGGATTATTGCCAGACCAATTGAAGTTTCTAAGGAGCACAGTAAAACTGGAAAGGAAGAGGCTACAAGACCAACATAGTAATGGCTGTTTCTGTTTCTAACAGTAATTAAAATATTTTTCCTACAATTTTGTATTACACTTCTTAGCCGAGTGTATGTGTGTGTGCTTTTTGACTTGTATTTAGGTAGTCAAACTATACAGCAAGGTAGATGGTGTGCTATGCTGTACTGTCAGAAAGGCCCACATAGAATGCCTGGAGACAGTCTGTGCAACCGCCAGGAGTTGAAACACGTTTATGGCTATTCCAGAATACTTGGGGTGTGACCTTTTCTCTCCCCGCTTCGCTTTTCCGTTTGTGAAACAGGGCAGTATCATTAAACCATTTGATACGATTGTTCTTCACATATGCTGGATTATGTTATAGGTGGCGTCTCACCTTCATAGCATTACATGGCTCTTGTTTGCAGTTCACAGAAAATGCAGTTCCATCTCACCTCTGTGGCTATATGGCATTATGTAACATGGCTTTCGGAAAATGGTAAGAGGTGGACATTTTTTGTTGTTGGTTTTTTATCAAGGTAAATAAATACTATTGTTCAGTCTCAGGAGAATCAAAATAGTGAAAATAATAGTATCAGAAAGGCTACATGTTTTTTTGTGTGTATAATGCATAATATTTTATAAATCATTTAACTAACTGGCAACTTGAAGTACTGAAGCTGTTCACAAAAGCTCTTTGGAAAGGGATTCCTACCTAGGCCTCACTATACGTGTATCACCCCGATAGTTACTGTAAGGAAGGGGTTAACATCTGTTGTCTGTATGTCTTTTTCACTTCCACTTCTTCCCTAAAAAAAGGAGTTACTGTGTTTTATTCTTTAATGCTAATAACAACCTAAAGCATTTACTGATTGACCTTTGTATACTTGCACAGTTTTAATAAGCCAAGTAACATCACCATGGAATGAAACGCAATTTTTAAGGCCCCTTGAAGGATCATGTATATTATAAAATGCTTATAGATTTGAATCTTGGTTTGGAGAATGAAAAGATGACGTCTGTAACACTTAGAACTGATTGTCATGGGTGACAAAAAAAAAACAAAACAAGGGGAAAAATAGGGACGAAGGGACTGTTGACTGTCTAAAGAGCAGAAGTTGCTAAGCGATTCATCAGCAACTGATTTATGAGAGTTCCAAGCTCCAAAAATATTTTATGGATGTTTCAGAAGCGGAGCTATTTTTTCTTCGTAACAAGTATGATATGGATTGTGGCAGCGAAGACTTTCTATTCCCTCCTTCCATCTGTGTTCTGCATCCGTCTGTCATACTTTATCCCTGTTTAGATTGAAAATGTTCTGGATTTGTGGCAGCGTTTGTATTTACAAACCAACCAACCAATAGGCTGAATGTGACAGAAGCTGTGAGACCTACTGATATAATCACTTGGCAATAGGACCCCTGCTGCAAGAAAAAGGCCATTTTTGTTACTGGAGTTTCGAAATTCGAGCATTTAATGCTTATCACAACACAGCTAAGAAAAAACCCGCAGCTGCACTCTACTGTCCTTAGGACACACCTCTTCAGAAATAAAAACAGATCATCCAAAGGATGGCTTGAAACAACTGGCACCTGTGTGAACAGAATGATAATACTTCCTAGAATACAAGACTCAGCCTAATCAATAAATACATTTTTTTTCCTCAGATGACAAAGCCAAATGTCTAATTTTTATTGTATGTACAAGCTCTATAGTCTTTGCTGAGTCTTTAATTTGTGACAAACTGGATATGTACAGAAGAGAGAAAAAAAAGGAAGAGGATGTATCAGCTTCCATTTCCATTTTTTATTCAGTACCATCTTGAATGTTATCACAATGGTCAGATAAAAAATGGTTTTGCTTCTCTGAGAGAGGCTCTTTTCCCCACATACCTGAGGTTTTTTTATTAAAATTACAGTAACAAATTTAAAACCACTATTCCAGTATACTGTTAATTTATCCAGTTAACTGTATGACAGCAATTTCTGCATAAGAATTGTTCCTTTTTCTTAGAGAGAGATGTATTTAATGTAAACAGTAATTTAGATATATACTTACTGTGATTATGACTCATGAGCTGGTTGGAAATGTAAATAAATAAATTAGGAAATTTAAAAATATTGAAGTATATTTACTGTATTTGTAAAAAGAGTATGATTATATCAGTAGAGCAGCAGAGGATAACATGGTTATTACATGAATCTGCACTCTCCAATGGAATCTTATTTTTTTTTTTTTTTAAAGTTCTAGTTTCTAGTATCTGTGCTTTCGACCGGACTGTAGCCTGATGCTATTAGACATGAGATGCTTTCCTACACAACTAAGCCAGTATTTTTCACCATGGTGAAAGAAAGGAGCTCCTTGGCTATGTGAAAAGACTAGTGGAGATCTTACCCTTCATTCGCTGCTATTCTTTTCTGTGTGCCAGGACAAGTGTTTTGTGCTGTCACATGTGGAGCCAGACTGAGAACTGATCTGATTTAAAATTTTGTGTGGGGAAAGAAAGGGAACAGAAATGGAGAGATAATTTTCAGTGGATTATTTTCCTGATTTTCATGATATCACCATACCAATAACTATGCTGTTGTAATGGAAAATCTTGTGGTGCAGCACCACACATGAATCGGTAGAATATTGAGTAGATGTGAACACAAGAAGTGTTAAACCTGGCATTGCTCCTAAAGTAATACATATCAGATTATGCCCTCACTTCTGTCTTTGTGGTAGAGATTTGTTTTTCTTGATAACTGCGATGAGCTTTGGAAATGTACCATAAAGCGAGAGTTAAAATATAGACCAGGCAGAGCAAAGACCAGCTCATGCTAGTGCTGGGAGACCAAGAGGAGACTGCATCAAAACTTGATCTGCATCATCACTATACTCTATATGAAGAAGCAGTTCCTCAAAAGATGTAGCTACTTCCCTGCTGACCCTGTTGTCAAATGAGAGAAGACTATGGTATGGACATTTAAAAAAAAAAAAATATTCACCTGGAAAAGAGCCTGTAACTTCAGGGAAAAGCTCAATACTTTGTAATCTATTTTTTGATAGCTTCCCTTCAAAATCAGAGCACATAAAGAGTGTCTTACTTAAAGAAAGAAAAAAATGTTGAGGGATTCAGTATTTTAAATGACTGAGTCTTCAGTTTCTGTTTCTGTAATAACAAATAGCAGTGCTAGTGCTAGAATAGCTAGAAATGGTTAATCTAGTTTTTGAGAACAGGAAATGTGCAGCCTTGGGGGTACTGGTCCATGTTGCATCCTACTATAAGAAATAAATAGCAATTTCAGGGATAATACTATACCCTAAATTCCATTAAACACTGACTGCCAGAGGTGATCAGTATGGGAATCATCTCTGTATCTTAAAGTGTTGACCATTGCTGGAATTGAACTGATAAAAAATATTTCATCAGTAACTCAATAGGTTTCGCTTGTTCTCCCAGTATCTATTTCATGACCACCGCCATAATTCCATTGCAGTATGTTGTTTGTTTTCTTTTTTCCCCTAAACCTACACATTCTAATTATTGCAGTACATTATTCTGGTCTTTTCCCCACCTCCCTCATTCATTTCTTCCTTGGTTTATGTTGTTCTCATTGCACGCTTCCTAGTCATTTCTGTGCCTCTGAAAGCGTTCTACTTTCCAAGCTGATGCACAAAAAGGCATCTCTAAGATGCATGCTAATTAGTATGGATGGATTTGGTGACCATATCTTAAATTTCAAATAGCAACATGCAGATCTTAACTATTTTCACTTCTGTAGAAGAAACATGTAATTTTGGAACACCAGTTTGAGCTTCAGTAGCATACAGGATTTGTCTTTTAATAACTTAGTGTAGGAGAATTCCAGTACCCCAACCGTCTGCTTTATGCTGAACTCTCTAAAGCAGCCAATTTTGTCTCCAGAACGTGGCTGCCGCACATGCTGGGTGCTGATTGCAAGTATTATCTTAAGAGAATCACTTCTCAATATTTAAGAAAATTACTCTTTTTTTTAAAGGCATTCTTTTGTACTTTTATGCTCCTGCTGGCTTCAACACACCAGGAGGTGACTGACAAATAGCATCATTCAGTTGTATGGCTGCCTTTGCTGCTGCATTGCATTTATCAAACAAATTGGGAGAAAGAAGAGGACTACAAAAATCAACAACCTGCAGCTTCTCAAGAAGCAAAGAGTGTGGCTTGGCAACAAAAAGAAAACCTGCGCTATGGTGCAGCCAGGGTGGTTTATTGTGTAACGAGATGGGAGCAACATTTGAGAGGGGCTTGAAACAAAGATTCGTAGCCTTTGGACACCCTAATGTCCTGCTTTATGAGAACTCATGAAAAACTGAACATAGGTAGGAGCCCTAAAAGAAAGAGGGTGACCAGTGTATCTGCCACTGGGCATATTTCCTAACCTTTTGTGTTAATAGGCATGCGATACAAAGCTCAATAATGAGTGTGCTGAACAGTCAATATTAGAGGTCTTGAAGACATTGTGGTTTTATGTGCAAACAACTTGAACTCACCTTACATTCCTGAGTACCTGCTGCTATGCCAGACTAAATCCTTTTTAAGCCTGATCTTCTTTCTTCACTGCTATTCCTTATAATACATTGTGGATCCCCATAATCTCTGCTCTGTAACAAGAACACAGAAGTAAAGAGCTGTTTCACTCAACTAATGTAATTGTAAACTATTATAAATGAAATAATTGTCAACTTCTGGAATACTTTGTTATCTCCGGTTATGCTCCTATGTCCCCGTGTTTTTTCTCATGAAAGACAACAAAGTAGTTTTGCTCCGTTCCCTTTTATTTCTAAATTAACCCTTCTGCTTGTCAAGCACAGGCCGTAGTGCTGTTCAGCATCCTAAACCTGCAACTGTACTTAAGCACAAAACCCATGAATCCCATTACCTCTGTGAAGGAAGCAGGCAAAATATTTCCTGTGAGATAAGGTCTGTGCAGAGAGGTAGTATGTTTTCTTAGACCAATTGCTGTAGATGCAAAATATTTCTCGTTTTCAAATGTACTCCTCTTCACAGCTGCCCGGTCAAGGTACTAAAAAAAGCGAATGCAGGAAATAAAAATACATTTTAGAAAACCCAAGATACATTTAAATAAGGAGCAGAGAAATATAAGTACATATAAATAAGAAGTAGAGAAATACCATTAAAAATACTGCTCTTGTAACTACTGCCTCCGGTTGTACCCCAGTATCGCTCTGGTTGCCCCATTCATGTTGAAGATGGTCGTATACAATTTCATACAACACTAGCAGCACGGCCTGCTCGGGGATCAAGAAGTCATGCTCTGTATTGTAGTCTGATCTTTCATGGTTTATAAAAATCGTTTTAATTGAGCTATGCTTCAGTGATTAAAGCATTTATCCTCCCTTTCACAGCGGCTGCTGCTGCTATAACATATGGTTTGCCTGTCTGCCTTTTGCTATACATATTTGCTTTCTGATTGCCCTGAAGATTTCAGAATAAATTCAGTCCTGCACAGCAAAATACTCCTTATCCCAACATGAAAAATCTTGTGGTTTGGAGTTCATAGTTCACTTGTATGTAGGTGTTTTACTGCAAGCGCGCTGATGGCTGAAAAGGCCAAAAAGCCCTTCCCAAATCTTCGTCCGCAAAGCCAAGCCACGATATAAGTGTTTTACATCCTGAAGGAGCAGGAAATGGGTTTAGTAAAATGGAAATAAGATATATTTGAAGTTTTCCATTGCTTTTCTCTTACCTTCTCTACGTCAGATATATTTATACCATTTTGCATAGGTATTTCTGCCTCTAGCCAGTAATTTCACTAAAGAATTTTACCAATACTTCTATATGTTTCTAATGCCTGGTTTTTATGGGAGTTCTGAGTCTGCACCTCAAAATTTCTATATAAGCTTCAGCACAGATGATGGTTTTCTTCTGCTGCTTTTTACACCTGCCACAAGAATACTGTGCTACTCGATGCTAATGGATTGACAGGCGCGTACATGTTCCTTCATCCTTCAAGGTGAGGGAAGGATAGAGCAACAGCCATTTATAGGCTTCATGTATTAGTTCCTATGTTTTGAGGTTTCTGTCATTTTTCAGCAGCTTTAAATAAGTTTTCTTCCTAAGACTACATCTAAACGATAAAGAAGAAGAAGTATGTGGAAATTTAAGTTACTATCTTATGTTTAATCCATAACCAGAGTTGGATGGAATCAAAATTGTTAGTTATTTCCACTAAGCTTTAAAGTTCAATGTTTTCCTGGGTTTTTTCCCCCATTAAAAATTTTTTTAAAAAATTTGATCCCCCAAATAAAGTCAATTAAACAATGAGAAAGCTCACAAAAATGGACGAAGGAGATTAGGCATTGTCAAACATACGGATTTTTCCCCTCCAAACAGTGCTTTATTACGCGATAACAGAAAGAAAAGTTCGCTGAATTTGCAAGAACTGTGTTATGAGAGCCACCTTCTCCCTCACTGCACAGTCACTCCTCAGGCATATTCATGCTTGCAAACTGCACACGCAGAGCTTTGCAGTCCACTAGAAATAGATGTGCCAGACTGGCAAGGAGGAATTCCTGTCCCTTAGCAGCCATTTTGTACCTGTTTGTAGGGAATCGTTATATAATGTCAAGCTGACAATTAGAAAGTATTTTTCTCTCTCTATTTTAACCTGAGCCCTCTCCTTTTTTTTCTTCTATCTAGCTTAATGAAGAAATAAAAAGCTATCAATTCAGTTTAATGTAGACACTGTTACTGTTATGTACAGAAGTTCTTCCGTTAAAATACGTGGTTGTGTTACTGAAGCCACAAATTGTTCTATGTTACAAAGATGATCAACAAACTAGTGGAACGGGATGTACAAGCGGGGTTGGAGCAATGAAGCAAGTAGAAGCTCTAAGGGGAGGAAGGCGAAAAAAGACACTGCTGAGTTGATGTCTCCATCTAAACGCCCCTAACTAAGGCAGGTACTTGCTCTGCAATCAGCAGTCCTGAAGAGGCCTTGTGTAAAGCCGTGTTTCAGGTTCTGAGGAGAACTTATTCATTAGATGCTTCTGTAGAGAGAGGAAAAGAATGTCTTCAGAACCAACTAGACAGATAAAATTTCACCTCCATTTAAATTTATGTGAGTAAATTAAACAGGTACAGGAAGCACTTCTTGTCACTGGACCTTAACAGCTGCTAAGTTGTTAGAACGGTCCCTATCATGCTTTGGACTAGAGCAACTCCCTCCCTCCCAGTTCTCAGGCGTGTTTGGGAAGCGGCTGTAAGTTTTTCTCCGTTCCTAACAGGAGATCTACGTGGGAATACCGTATTTGGGGAGCCGAGAGAGTCCAGAGGCACAGAGAGACAGTGCTAAGCCATTTTCTCATTATGCCAGGGACTGGTTCTAGATACATTTAATTAAATGTGCTAGCACAGATGTAGTTTACTGGGCTGGTTCTAAACGGTAAAATTAGAAAAAAATAAATGAGAAAAAGACCATTATTACTTTTTAGTTCTAGAATTCACAAGATAGGTGAACATAACCACTGGAAGTTAGATTCTCAAATAGTGACCAAGTTTATTCAAATGTGGGAGAAGTCCTGATATTTCATCAAATCAGAGTAGATGGTTGTCATAGAAATACTAATAGATATTTAATTATAGCAATATGAAATGATACTTTCAAGCCTTTATTTAACCTTTCTTGAATTTTAAAATTTAGAACAGAAAGTATTCAGAATGACATGTGCTATTAGTTATTCTGTGTTACAGCACTGAGAAGATTCTCAGTTACAAAAGGGAAATCCAATGGTTATAGGACCTTTTTGTAAGCTCTAATTACAATACTAAGAAAATGGGACAATGGAGTTAAGAGTACTTCAGTGAAGATTATGAAGAAGATGACAACTGTCCCGTTACCGAAATGTGGGATTCCTTAATAACCGGTCTTAGGTTCTACGTGAAGCAAAAAATCTATCAGTACAGAGAGAAGGCTAACATTCTTGTGTTCTCTAGATGTTGTTTTACATATAACAAATACGTTTAAAATTAATTTAAAAAGAATGTTGGGATGGCACAAAATATTCCCTAACTATAATCATGAACCACAGAAGCAGGAAAAGTGATGTTTTAGCTACAGAATCAAGTATAGCTCATAGTATTCACATTTTATGCCTAAAGGTTCTGCAGATTTGCAGTGAAGTTGAAGATTAAGAGAAACTGAGCCTTTGCATCACAGTTTTTCACTGGAGGGCTTGTGGAGTAGTTTTTGTGTTTTCATGCAAAAATACCAAGGAGGACTACTAGTACATGTGTAAAAGCACCTATAAAATCACCTCATAAATTGTCTAAAGTAATATATAAAATAAATCAAACTTATTTCCCCATAAACATATACTTTGTGTAATCCTCTGGAGTATCATGAAGTGGATTGACGTGTTACCCTCTCAGAACACTAGTTCTATAAATCCTCTTCAGCGTGTCTATACAGAGTAACAGATGGATGACTATCGCACCCTCTTGTTATAACAGTTGTGTGAACCTCCTGTTTATATGTCACGTCAGTTATTAGCTGATAACTAGTGTTAGTTGAGCTGGAATGGCTGCCCATGGTCAGGCACAGTGTCCTTCTTGCTGTTCTGCTAGATACGCAGTTCCTCAGCAGAATCCACAATAGTAGCAAAGTAAGGAAGCATCTGCAGGATCATTGTCAGTTTTGAAGCAGTCGTATGAGGCTACAGGTTTTCACTACTTTCACTTTGTTCCTTAGTTTATTTGATCTAGTGGGAAGCTATTCACTGTAGAAATTTGATTCCATTTTGGGATTACTCTTGTGGACCCAATTTCTAGCTCCACCAAGCTTATGTATGTTGGTTCCTGCCCGAGATCTTCCACCGTGTGCATGTGATAAAGGCGTTAACTCAGGCTTTGGTACCCAGCTGATTAAAATTGGAGAAGATTGTCTTGCCAATAAAAGACTCCCTTTAAACTGCCCTGTAGCTCTGCTGAGAAAAGAGGACGTACTGGGTGTGAGCAGCTCTACAACCCTGATTTTGTTTGTACCTGCCAACTTGGCTGTGTGTAAGTAGGGAAGGAGATCTGAGTTCCTGCAACTGGAGAATTGAGACACCAGTTGCCTTCAGGTGAATGTTGATGGTGGTAAGTAAAATTGTTAGTATCTAGATTTACTTTTGAGGAATAAGATAGGTATTTAAAAGCTTAAGCTTTGCTGAAAAGTCAGTTGGCCTTTAGCACTGAAGAAAATGGATTTTAAAAAATTAATCAGCATCTAAGAGTTTACTAGTTAGTGCTCATTTAGCAGTGGCTCTAGTATAGCCACATGAACAACAGTGGTAGCAGTAATACTGTGTTTTCAGAAAACAGATCCAACCAGGTAAACAAAGACCCACTGGTCACATTCTAGTTTTTAAAATAATAAATCTAAATCAAGATGTTTTAAACTAGATTTACTTGATACTGTTGGGGGCCTTCAGAATTTGCAATTTTCTAAGAAATATCTTTAGGTCTCTGCAATATTGTACTGTTGATATAAAAGCCTGTGAATAGCCCTATTTTGAGATGTGGCAGCTGAAGACCTTCTGGAAGATGGATGTTTGTACTATTAAATAATTTTGCTATTTTTGTTCTATTTGCAACAAAGAAATTAACAGCACGTGCCAGAGTAGCTTGATTTCTATCCTGACTAGGTTAGCAGTGCAGTGTAATAAATTGCTTAAATTATGCAATTACAAAAAAAGTTTCATTGTTTTTTTGCATAATAGTGAATTTTACAGTAGCATGTTGTGTGTTTATGTACATCCAAATAGCATTTCCTATCCTCTATAAAGCATGTGTCACTGTTAGATAAAAAACATATAAACTATGCTAATGACTTTAAAGACAGCAGGCTTTGATTTGTGATCTGTCATGAGGAAAATGAGGAAGGAAATGAACATTTGTTGGAGACTATTTTATGAATCAGTTGGATATCTGTAGGCAGGCATCTCTCTGACTGGTGGAGAGGAGAGTGAGCAGTCCCGGAAGCGGATGACTGACAGGTGCAGTACCTTGATGGACTAGACTAATGAGATGTCATTCTGAAATCACCAGAAGAACTGTTCTGTTTCACTGGCTTTGTTTGTTTGGAATTTTGTTTGTTTTAGGTTAAGTGCTCACCCCAAGTCTGATACCACATCACGGTAAATGCAACAGCTTTCTTTTTTTCTGAAACATTTAGCATTAATCATGCAGAATTCAGGGTTTTTTTCTTTTATTCCAGAGATATCACTGTACTCCATGTGAAAGTAGTTTTCTTGCACAATTCCATAACTTTTCCATTATGTATCTTGATAATATCTTGTAATAGTGAGATCCACTGGACAATAATATCTAGCTTTTAAAGTGCTTGTGAATGCAACAAACAGCTAAATTACATCAAGGCGATTACTGTCACAATTATTTGCTTTGTACTGCAATGTAGGGTAAACAGAATTGCTGGTAATAGTCTAAGGTATCATTATCTTTCTGTTTTTTGCCATCAAAACACAGGGGCTGACCTGCATGATCATCTCTTATTTCTGCTTGAAGCTCCCATGCTTCTAACAATTTTCATGTATTTGTGTTGTTTCTATTTGTGCTGTATTTTTGTTTGAAAGTAATGTTTTTTCATACATTAATATAGCACCAGAATTATTTTTTGCAATTAAATTTTAACTTTTAATTAAAGAGTAGAGTGTTACATCATTTTCTTGACTTGGCTTTTGTAAAAAAAAAAAAAGAAAGCTGGAAGCAACTCTGCCACTAGGGAATCTTGGATGAATCAGGGCCAGGTTCAATGGAATAAAGCTAAAATGCCTTTTGCTCAGTTTGAAGCACACCTGCAGTTGCTTGCTCTCAATTACACAGCAGCAGTGACTGATTCCATTTGATTCCTCATTTTAAAAACAATGAAGCACCAAACAGCATACATCTTCACCAAAATACGAAAGGGAGGTCGCTGCTGCTGAAGTGTTATTACCACAGGTAAGAAGAGAAGAGAGAGCTGTGAAAAGGATAAAGGGAGGCACGGGAACTGAAGACAATCAGTAACATTATATGTTTTCTAATGTTATTTTGAATTATTTATACTTAGAATAACTAAACAGAAAAATTATGAATATGTTTTAGACTTTCCTGTTTCCAAAATTGGTACAGCATTAGCTGAGGAAAATGAGACTTCAAAATCTGTATTTCATATATACTTTAATTTTTTTAGGGCCTAACTTACTCTCATTGAAATAAGATTTTTTTTGTCATTGATTTCAGTGAGGTTTTCACAGCTCCTGGCGCATGGTAAAAGCGGAAAGCACTATAAATGTAAAGCTTTTCAGAAAGCAAACTGTATGCAAAGATAAACCTGAAGGTAGAAACTGTTAAAAAGTGCAAACCTTAGATACAGCATCACGTGACACTTAAATACAAATACTGGTTTAAGTTTTACAACAGACTGCTTCCCTCTAGCACTCTGCTGAAAGGTAGTTCTTCTAGTTAATGCCTCAGAACCTCTTACAAAACCAAAATAATAAGTGCCAGTTTACTCAAGTGATCTGGCTTTTCCCTTTTTATGCTGCATGACACCAAAGACACCACCTGCATTGTGGTGACACCAAAGACAACACAGATGTCCCTGTGATTAGACTGAAATGAGAACTTTCATCAGCTGCGAAGAAGTCAGCCTTAAGTACAGACTATTGTTATTATCCTGCCCTTTGCATTTGGATTCCAGCATTGTCTTGAATGTAAGAAATGAATAATGCCTGAGGGTCTGGATTATGTGACCCTGAGGTTGTTTCTACTAATACAGTAAGTAGATTAGCTGTAAAACTCCTGATTATTTTTTCCCCTTTACTTGAACTACACATTTTTTAACAACTCTTTTTGAATACAGTTTGGCAAACTGTATTTTTTTCCTCACAAAGCTCTGCACCAAATGGTCTTGCCCATAGTGGGTATATTCTGTTCTTTGGCTCTAGTGATACCGACAGTTCCCCTGCAGATGGTCTACAGCTCCAAGATGGTCTATGATTAATTCTGCTACAAAGTTTATTGACCGATAGCAAGCTTAATTCACTGCAATATTGTTGCAACCGTATGGTAACTCTGTGGCGTCTTCCCGCAAGGATTCTGCCTTGGAGAGGAGGTTCTTAGCCTACTGCTCCTCTGTCAGAATGATCCTGGCTTTTGCAGGCTATCACAAGGCCCACAACCTTTGCCAGTGAATGAGTCACAAAGATAACAGGGAACCTGATGTTCCTGCCTCTTCATAGAGACAGGGATGGTGTGATACATTGCTTAAACTGTCAGCAGCTGACACCACTTAGAACAAAAGTCCTGTCATCGTTAACAGTGCTGAGGCAGAATTGGTATCAGCAATACCGAGACAGGTCTGTAAGATACTCTCATTGCACACTGAATCCAAATTAAACCCTCCAGTTTTGAAGATGGACACTTGTGCTTTGAAGCATTCAGTGTAGTGACCCACATTTTAGAGTTTCTCAGTTTTCTTACAGATGCAGACTTGCTCGCTCTTCAGGAGTGCTTTCTGCTTGCTTTTTAGATCAGGTGGAATTATTTGTATACAAAACCATGTCCCTTCTTGTCAGTTTCTCTAGGAGCAGATGTTCTCTGTCCATAATTTCCATGGTTTTGTAACTGTTTTAATAGAAATGTCTTCAAGTAAATATACAGGTCAGAAAAGGAGCTGGAGTTTGCATTTTAATCATGGCTTATCCCATTACTTTGAACCTGTAAAAAATATTTGCCCCATATTGTAATCATAGCTGAGGTCGACAAATACTGTAAGACTGTCTCTTTTTGGGGGAAATAAAAACCTGCTATACTTTCAGTTGTAGACTAGCATTGTTTTGAATATTTGTAACTCTGAATAAACATTCATGACGATGAACTATTTCAACTGGCTTTGGATAGTTCAAATATACCACTGAAGGGACTGTTTTGATGGGTTGAAATAAATTTCATTTCTCATAGTTTTTAATGATTCCGTAAAAGCTGTTTTAATGATACTGTTTAATAATGGCATAGATGGGTGTATATGGGAACAAGAGAGGAATAAAATACAGATTACAGTAAAAGAGTAAGTCTACTGTGAGATTACAGTAAAACTACAGGTCTGAAGTGCTTCTGAAAAACCCTGTTCTTAGAGGTTAAGAACAGGCAGAGAATACATTTGTGAAATTCTGTGTAGGGTAAGGTATGAAGCTGCCTTGAAGCTAAGGACTGAGGGTGATCAGTTCTAATTCTATCAAGTGCAATTAAACTCAATAAAATTTGATAAGAGGGAAAAATAGAGGAATAAAACCTCATTTCTTAGGAGAAGGCAGTGGTGCTTACAGAAGTTTCCCTCACTCCTCTTAATACAAAACCAATTAAAATCTCAGGAGTACATTTTAATGCAGTTTAGAGTTTTCTGATGAAAAAAGCTTTTGGGCTTCACATAGCAGGTAATTGTCTGCTTTTTTCTGCATACAAAGCACACATTTAGATTTTTTTCCTGTGTGTGTATGTATATGCAGTGATGGATTTGAGACCCCGTGTTTTTAAGCACCTGGCTTTTGGCCTTCAGTGAACAGGGACAAGAAAGAAGTTTTGCTTCTGCAGCTTTCCGCAGACGTCAGGGTATTTTTAGGCTGCTCCACAATGAGCAGCACGCTTCCCTCTCAGCCGTTCCCTGGGTGGGGACTGGAACCCGGGGGCTTGCAATGAGAGGGCAGGGAGGAAGGCTGTGAGAAGCGCCCGGCTTTTGATTTTTAGGCTGCTCCACAATGAGCAGCACGCTTCCCTCTCAGCCGTTCCCTGGGTGGGGACTGGAACCCGGGGGCTTGCAATGAGAGGGCAGGGAGGAAGGCTGTGAGAAGCGCCCGGCTTTGCGGTACGTGCGCGGCGGCGG
>NW_010432524.1:593-985 GCF_000710305.1 Buceros rhinoceros silvestris | reverse complement strand
CCTGCCCAGAGCCCTCGCTGGAGCCTCCCACATTGCTGCAAACTTGAATTCACACTCCAAAATGCTCAACTATTTGTTTCTTAATTCCAAGTGAAGTGAGACCGGGACAACGAGGGGTGGGGAACGAGGTCCCTTCGCCAGGAAAGGGCAAGAACTGATGGTCCCAGTAGCTCGTGGTGGTAACCAAACCCACCAACAACTCATGACCGGTGGAACCAGCCTCCAAGCGCTCAGCGGCGCCCGGGCTGCGGCCAAGACCCGTCGCAGGATGCCGTTACCTTCATGACGTTGAAGAGCACCTCCTGGCCCAGGCTGTCCTGGCCCTTGAAGAACTCGTGCTCTGGGTAGGTGCGGGCGATGTCCCGTCGGATGAGCTTCTCGCAGGGCGAGGA
>NW_010432524.1:0-389 GCF_000710305.1 Buceros rhinoceros silvestris | reverse complement strand
TGTGGCGGAAGAGCAGCTGCCAGACGATGGCGCGGAAGTGGTGGGGGATCCCTTTGCGGATGAGCTCCTGCGGGGAAAAACAGGGCCGAAACCTGAGGAAACGGGTCATGAGAAGGCAGAGGAGCTCCTGGTGGAGGGGGTGACATCGGCCAGCGGCAGCGCGGGGGAGGTCGGGGCAGATTTTCGCCGTGGGGTTAAAGTATGATGAAGGTAAAGGTTGGGGCTCACCTTCAGCAGCTTCTCCTTCTTCTTCCGCCACTCGTCCCACTCGTTGACGATGCGGCCCCAGAGGATCCACGTGTCCTCCTCGAGGTGGCTGAGGTTGGAGGAGGCCGAGGAGCTGGAGACCAAGGAGGAGCCGCTGTTCCTCCGCGAGCCGTTCATGGAGC
>NW_010432523.1:17833-24274 GCF_000710305.1 Buceros rhinoceros silvestris | reverse complement strand
GAAGACAAACCGTGCTGCGTGCTGAGAACGTGCCAGGGTCACGGAGCTCGCCTCTGCCAGGACAGGGACCTACCGGCCTTTTCTGAGGGAGAGCCGGCCGAGGGAGCCTGCACAGTTTTGCCCGAGCCAGTGTGCGGCTACGTGACAGCAGGCGCTGGCAGGATAGCCCCTCGGCTTGGAATAAACAGACCGCAGGCTGAAAGGGAATGTCCTCGGTTCTACCCCCCCACCGCCCCCGGTCCTAATGCCAAAGCTTGATCGTCCTGTCTTTCCTAGGGACTGTAAAACGTGTTGTGTGCTGCAGGCTGTTTTGAGGCGGATTAGGAAGCTGACCAGAATTTCCCTCTCTTTCGTGATCACCAGTGCCATAGGACACAGCAAGGTTGATTTTAACAGGCAGATTGCCTCAAGCCAACGTTCAAAGTTCACCTTCGTGCCAGAGATTTTCAACACTTAAAGCATAACGGTAGTTTTATAATAAACTTGGTTGTTAACAGTAGTGGTATTGTTCTGCAGAAATCTCTAACTCGGTGGTTTTTCCATGGGGAGGAATGTCAGCTTCTTTCTCCCTACTGATTTTGCTGTTGATGAGAGGCACATTGTTCTTTTATCGTTTTCTCTTCTATAGAGGTTGAAACATTTTGTTGTCTCCTTGGATTGATTTCTTAAATGGACACATGGGTGTTTAAGATACCAAAACCGAAGAGTGAACTAGCACAGAGAAGCGTTACAACGTGTAAAGCATTACACTTCCAAATCGACTTGTTGCAAAGTTAGATTTAAACACTTCCTGCATATCCTAGTGCATGCACATCCTGGGCTGCGTCACGGGAAGTGTAGCTAGCAGAAGTGATCCTTTCTCTTCGTTTCGCACTTCTAAGACTACGTCTGAAGTACTGTGTTTAGTTTGGGGCTCACCAGTAGAAGGAGGACATTGGCATACAGGCACAATTACAGTGCAGGCCACCAGGCTGGTGAAGGGGCTGGCGCACGTGGTGCAGGAGGACAGGCTGGCACGACTCGATCTGCTCGGGCTCACAAAGAGAAGCCTGAGGAGACGTGATATGGCAGACTATGACTGCGCCATTGGGGGACGCAGAGACAGTGCAGCCAGGTTGTTCTGGGAGGCGAATAGTTGTAGGGCAAGAGGGAACAGGCAGAAGCGGGAACATGGGAAATGCCAGTTAGTTATTGGGAAAAAGGTTTTTTACTGTGAGTGGTCAAATACTGTGAGACGTTACCCAGGGAGGTAGTAATCTCTTCAGCCTTGGAAACATTCAGGAATTGACTTGACATGTCCCTGAGAATGTGGATCTAATTAGACCTGTTTTGAGCAGGGAATTGGGTTAGGTGACCTCTGGAGGTCACTTACTTTAATATGCTTGTTTAGGCTGAAAATAATGATTCCTGTGTTTTGTCTTCAACCAGGAAGTAAGAGCTGATATCAGAAACCAATGTGGTGAAGATACTCGGCAGTGTCATAGACAGATGGACTTGTCGTCTGATTTCTCACGTCATTTAATGTGTTTATAAATCTGATCTGATGGCAGCGTGGTAAAAAAAAATTGAGAAAGGTCTTTGGGAAAGGTTTAGCAATGCTTATTCAGGAGGGAGAAAACAGGCATTTAATTTGTGTTCTGGCTTTGAGTGATCATCAGGGTGTTGAGGCCTTGTCCCATTGTGTTCAGGAAAAGCATTTTGTCTTTAGTCCTGACAAAACATACAGTACTGTACACAAAGTTCAAAGGAGAATGAATAATAAATGTTGCACTGAACAGAAAACATCTGAAATATATGATTGTCAGGATTAATCTTGATGGGGACACAAAAACTACACTGACTAAAACTTTGAGATTAATGTGCAGTGAAATTGCAATCTAGCCGTATGTCTGTAATTCAGAATGAAAGCTGCTGCCATGTTGGCATTGCAGAGTGATTTTAGGTGAGAAGAGATCTATGGAGTTCACCCCTTGCTCAGATAAGGTTTGCTTAGATCAGATTACTTAAGAGTCTTGTTTGTTAGTTTTGATTTACTCCAGAGATGCCTCTTCAGGAAACTTGTTCCAGTATTTGAACACTGTGATGGAGGAATAGTTCTGGTCAGAATTCCATCTGTTCCAGATTATGTTACCTCTTGTAACACGCCTCTTGCCATCTCACCATGCACCGTATCACATATGTCATCAGTAATCAACTTACTCTCTTGCTGTTATGGTGGGAGCAATAGTAGTTGCCACTGTAAGTTGTGTGAACGTCTGTGTTCTAAACGAAATCTGTCAAACAAAAACTTGCATGTTTTTATCTTTTTGACAGCAATATTTTCTGAATATTTGGACAACCAGCTGTTTGGTTATTGGGTGGGAAAAGCTTATGCATTTGGTGTGTTTTGCAAATCCGTTCAGTGAGAACAGAAGGAGAACACAGGAATTTTTGATGGAAATAACCTTTGAGTGTTCTGGTAAAAACTGACTTTGGAATAATAAGACAAGACCTGTTGAAAATATTCAGGTGTTTATGGAACATTTTAAAAAGGAAGATTGAATTTAAGAGTTATTATCTGGGGCTTGTCCAAACTCTTTATAGAAAGAAATGTGTTGTCAAAGACCCTGCACTTAACACTTAAAATACGATGCAGAATTGCTGACGCATTAAAAAGACAAGACAAAAAACTTCAGTTCAAAGCTGCTGCTCACAAAAAACACATAGCAGTGCATTTATTTAGCCTTGTCAAATTGGTGGCCTACCCACTAAGTCAAATTGATGGGAACTTTCCTCTTGCAGACCTTAAAAGTTACTTTTCTTCATTTTGTTTTTTGGGGTTTTTTTAAGTTCTTTAAGTTAAAAGAACTTACAAAGCTGTAAATCCCAACTCTTGAATACTTTTAAAATTTAGCTGATCAGTTAGGTTTGGGTTTGTTTGCAGCTTGCTTTGGAGGCTGTGTGCTTCTGTGGTGGCTTTTTCACAGCTGAACTTCATGCTTCCTGAAATGTTCTTCAGTATAATTTCTTTCTTTTATAGTGAGCGATGGATTAGAGCTGAGGCCAAAATACAATGGGATTCTCCACTGTATGACCACTGTCTGGAAACATGAAGGACTACGAGGCTTATATCAAGGGGTAACTCCCAACATGTTGGGAGCAGGGGCTTCCTGGGGACTTTACTTTTTCTTGTAAGTAGAACTGTACAGTGTGTCCTATCCTGTGCAATGTGATGTTCAGACATACACTGCATCTTCTTTGGGGGATGTGAAAACATGCCAAGTGGCTTATAACCTTGTGATTCTTTCAGTAAGTCCAGGTCTGTTTCCCTTTAGTATGGTTTGCTCTTTTAGAATCCAAGCAACCTGAGTCAGAGACCTGTTCCTTTGTCAAGTTCAGTGCATTCCTTTTATGCTGTGGAAATACAAAGAAACTTAAGAGATGATGACATCATTCATGGGGAATCCTCTAAAAGTGCCGGTACCTGGGATTAAAACCTCATGAAAAGTAGAAACCTAAACTGACCTGTTAAGAACTAGAGAACATGATGAAGTTTTCTACTAAAGCTAAATGTTTAACTGATTTTTAATAATTTTAGTGACAGTCAGTTCTTTCATTGTTTTTGTGAGTTGATGGTCTTTGCTTATAAAGCCCATTTTTAAATAATCTTCTCTACTTTATTAGCTGCGTAATTGTGACCTGGCTTTGAAACACTTTAGCTGGTATGCATATGCAAACCTCACTTGTCAGTTGTCTAGACTCTGATGTTGTACTTCAGTCCTCAAGTTTTGCTATAGGTTCCCATTGACAGCTCAGCTTTATTTACAGTTTTTCAATCCACAAAGACTGGAAACTGGACAAAGAGAGGAAAGCTTAGTGTACTTCTGAGCCATTGTTGCTCTCAATAAAAACGCAGCTATCTAATTGGTTTATTTTTAAGTTAATTATTGAGATCCAATAGCTGTTCCAAGATGCAGTCCCATTGATGCTGACGGTAATATGTTATCAATTTAGCTATGCGTTACCATAGTTCACTTTAAAGAACGAACTGCTCAGAGAGCAATTAATCATCAACTAAGCAAAGATCTGTTTTCAAAGGCTGCGTACCAGCTAATGTTTTCCATGATCTTAAGTGAGGTGTTTTGTTGCTTTGGGATTTTTTTTTCAGTGATGTCGGGGGAGGAGGGGTTCACCTTTACCAAAATTTATTTTATGTTTTCCAGTTACAATGCTATCAAAGCTTATAAGAAAGAAGGGAAGCTGGAAAGTCTCAGTGCAACCGAACACCTAGTGTCAGCTGCAGAGGCTGGTGAGTTTAAATGCAAAGGAGATTGATTGCTTCTAGCCTTCCCATATGTTGCTCCCTGCCTTTGTGTGCCAGTGCTGCTTTTTTTTACAGGTAGCAAATGTAAGTGTTCCAGTCCAAATGCAGTAATTTATTGTCATAAATAAATTAATGATGTCTAAGATGAATAGATGGATCACTGTGGTCTTTTCAGTTTTGCTCAGAAATAGCAGTTTTCAAAATACCTTTTGACATTTTCATTGTGTATAAGCTTTTTCCATATTTAGTACTGTATTGAGTCCTAAAATACAACTATTTAAATCTGGTGTTATCAGCTTGTTGACTCGTAAAATAAACGTTTAAGACTTAGACCTGGAAAAGAGAAGGCCTGTTGAAGTTAATGGAGTAAGTGAATTGGTAATTGTTTTTTTAAAATCTTTGTCTGTGCTCCAAGATTTCTTAGAAACCAAAGAGCTGAAATAAAAATACAACTTCTATCAGCAAGACTTTTGATATGTTGATTCTAACATAAGTTCTTGTACATGCTTCTGTGTTGTATTTAATCTAGGCAATTGAGAAGACTTTTTATTAGGATGTTGGACCATTCATGTAATGTTGAAATACAAGGCTTAGTGTTTGATGTGAAAAATAGTAGTGGGTTATTTTACAACTGTATTTTCAATAATCTGTAAAGTTGTAACAGGTTGCTTCTCTTAACCTGTCAGTAGGATTAAGCAAATTTCTCATGACTGAGATGTCCATTAAATTTTAAAGAACTGTATACTCAAAGAATAATTCAGATAATCAGGAGTACATTTACAAATTACTTACGTTTCCTATCTACTACAGTTTACCAGCTGTGGAAAAGTGAGGCCAAAAAAGGGAACGTAGAGGAAATATGCAAAAAATGTACTGGGAATATGCAAAAAGCCATATGCTCTACAGAAGTATCCCCAGCAGGAGTAGGTTGAACTTGATTGTGAGCTTTGAAGGCAGAGAGAGAGAACAATGGTGGGCATAAACTTTGCCTAAGTAATATAAGTACTCTTACAGCATAAGTAGTTTTGTCATTGTAGAAGCTATTGTTACATTGGACTTAACAAAGTAGGACAAGCTTTGGAGTCGGCCTAACAATTGGTCTAAATTCCATCTGTTCTCAGGAGCCATGACTCTCTGTATTACAAACCCAATTTGGGTAACGAAGACAAGACTTGTGCTGCAGTATAATGCTGGTGTTGATCCATCAAAGCGGCAATACAAAGGAATGTTTGATGCTCTTATAAAGATATACAAGACGGAGGGTGTGCGTGGCTTATATAAGGTAATAAAATCTAAGAAAAAATCCGGGATTGGCTGGCTCCACTCAGTAGCATGGTGAGACTTGTAAATACTTGTCTACATAAAAAAAAAACCCAAGTAATTTTTTGTATTAGCTCACTTTTATTCCGTGAGTTTTCCACTGAAGAACTGCAGCGAAAAGACTTATCAGAAGAAAAGCTGTTACGCTGTTGAAATGTAGGAAATCATCAAAGAAGAGAGTATAAGCTTTATGGCTAAGCCTTCTTCCGTTGGGTGATAATGCTGAAATGGGAGTAAACTACAAACTGCTTTTTAATTTTTTGGAGTCTTCCTAGAATTATAATTTGGATAAGCAGGGCAGCAGTAGCATCATCTATCTTCCTGGTAGTGCTTTCTTCCATTTCATCCCTTATTTCTGTCTTTCTGACATCTTGTGGAACATAACGTATGACCAAAGTAGTTGCTGATTTTTCTCTTCCACAATAGACAGTTTCACAACTGTTCATTTGCCCTCTAGTTACTGAGGTCTGTAATCTGTCATCTCTAGATCCATAAAATTTGCAGACTTCTAAATATGGTCTGCATATGTGCAAGTTTTTTATTCCCTTTAATCTAGGAAAAACATATGGCAACTGGATTTGGACTTTTTGCCTCCTCCTTCCTTCAGGCCATGACATCAAGCTGCATTAATCAGTGCCTGGAAGGTGTGAGGAAAGCTGTTTTAGTTCACTCTGGCTCTTTTCCTGCAAGTGAAGCTGTAGAACGAGAACTCTGTCTCTTAGGAATTGTCCTGATTACTGAACATGAACTTCTTTTATTTGCAGTGAAAAATATAACCCTTCCTATGCTGAAAGACCAGTGTGCCACATGCTGAGGAA
>NW_010432523.1:11807-17757 GCF_000710305.1 Buceros rhinoceros silvestris | reverse complement strand
GAATGCCGGATTCTGACACCAGGAACAAGGCACCTTACTTAGTCCTAAATTGAAATTGTCAGGATTTCTGATTTGCCTGCCTGGATGTCTGCTCTGTTCCATGTAGATAAGTTCTAATTTCTTGCATCTGTTAGGATTTAAGATGTCATTCCATTGAGTTACTTTTCAAATTATTTGTGCATGTAGCTTGTGTTGCCTTTGGCACTTCTTTGTAGTGTTAATCTTCAAGTAGGGAACTAAACCAGGTACTTCCTTTGAAAGAGCAAATTACTTGCTTAAATCTGCAAATAAGGTGACCTAGATAGGTCCTGAGTGACCTACATAACTATGCACACTGAGCAACTTTCATTTGACATCAGGATTCTCTCAGCCTTGTCTATCATGGGCAAAAAGGCACCTCTTCACGTGACTCTTTGACTTGTCCATACTGTAGCCTTCTCTGTTTTCTGGGTTTGGGTGAGTTTTCATTTTTTCTCTTTATTGTTTGATTTGAAATTTGATGGCTGAAGTATTGTTAATTGTCCTGAGTTGCAGGAGCTGTAGTGCGTGCGAATGTCTTCTTTTTCCTCATGATCCTAATTTCAGATAGAGTTCCTTATAGCAAATAAGGGAATGCCAGAGAATATAACCACAAGTTGGAATTAAAATCTGAAAGGAGTTTCTTTCTGATTAATTTGAGAATAGTGTTATAAAGAATGGTATTTCTGTTCAAGCAATTCCGTACCTTGTTCTCCGTTGCACAAGATGCTGTCACTGGTCTGAGCACGTCCTTTCAGTTCTTTGGGGAAAAGACTAGTAATGTTAGGATGCATCGATCTTTCTAGCAGGGATCAAAGCTGTCTTTATTAGCTCTGTTGGGTGTTGATTCATTAAACTGTAGTTCATCTGAAGCTAGGTTCCTAAATAAATTGTTCTTGAAGTTGGCCTGGTTTTGAAAAAATAGGAGCCTTTTCTTCACTGATTATCTCTGCAATCATCTAGTCCGTGATCTTCCCCACCCTCTATCCATTAGGTTTTGTCATTTGGCCTCCATCCCACAGATGACTGGGGACAGAGCTCCTTTGCTGCACATCAGGCTGAAGAAAAAAAACAGTTTGGGGTTATGTAATTTGAAGACGCCTATAGATCAGTTGGAGATCTGAGCTCTAAAAATTACTTTGCCACAAAGTTGAATGTCATACCACCATCTCCATGTTAAGAGTGCTGTATGGTTCTTTTCAAGCATAGGGCAGGAGAGATCAAACATTGTAAAATAATCATAAGATTATAGGAGTTGGCTCTTTCAGAAAAAAAATATCTCTGAGCTCTTAGGAAACTGTTAATGTCTAGACTAGAGTGACTGACTACTAAAAACATCAATCAGGAATGCAACTAATGTTCTTCCTGGCCTACAAGCTTCTGTATTTGTATTTTCAGTTTCATTCTCCTTCAGCCATAATGTAGAAGCAGCAATTAGAAGTAGAGCAATGCTTAATAGAGAACAGTAAAATGAACAAGTGCAGAAAATTTAAGGAGATTAAAGGAAAATACACAGTCATCAAGACTGAGAAGTATAATGCAGTATGCTAACAACAGAAAAAAAACCCTAGCAGTAATATGTGGTTGTTACCAAGTGCAATAGGTAATATTGGACACTTCTGTGTTGTCATTTCATCTGTGGTAGGCAAGATAGAGTACTCTGAGGATAAAGTACTTTTTACAGTCCATAATGTCTAAGGCATTTGGCTGTCTTTATTTTGCTATGCTTTTGCTTATGCTGTTTTCCTTCTTCTTGCAAATATGAAGCTTGTAGGCTAAGTGGCTTTCTATGTCTTCGTACTTTTATATAGCTGAGATCCACTGAGATTTGGTGATCTTGATTTTAGCTTTAACGTCAGGTTCTACAGAGAGACAGAAGCGTAAGTAACTTTCACATAAAAGATGGTATCATTTTTCACCATGAAGGAATCAAGATGCTTAGGGAGATAATGGCACACTTCCAGTGTCTTTCTGCACTAGCTGTCAGAGCAGTTCACTCTGATACGACTGGTCTTTGGCACACTGAGAACCCAAATGAAGACAACACGAAACAGACTGCAAAGGGAAACTACTGCATTCTTTTGAAACATGCAGCAAGAGGCTATTCTGGCATGAGCGCTCTCAAACCCTTCAGGCAGCGATGTGAGTACCACATCTCCCAATGACGCTTGTTCCCTACATTTCTAAGAAGCGTAGGCTTTCCACTATATACCGCCACCTGTGCTCCTTCTCATTGTGCTGAGCAACCTTTGAAACGCTAACCAGCGGGACATTTTTCTCTTGTCCTGGATCTTTAGCACATGGAGCTGTTTAAACCAAGTTTAAAATACAACTTTTTTGTCACTGTCTACTGTTCAGCATTATATGCTTTACAATTTAAATTTCTAATTATATATTTCGTTCTGTCTACTGTCTACTTCTCCAAAAGAGAATTCTATCAGGGCTTCTTTGAGCAACCATTGATCCTGTCAAGTCCTCGTGGCAAAAATATCTTCTGAAGTTATGTTTTGAATATTAAAGTAAAAAATAACAAGAAGTACATAAAGTGAAAGGATTTTTAAATTGTTCTTCACAGTCATATTGTAGATGAAAAATAACTATCAAATTCTACCAAATTTTGTAGCAAGAAATATTTTTGTGTAAAATTGTAAGAATAAGAAAGTAGAATATCTTTCAAAAACTTCCTCGGCCAAGACATTTCATTACTGTTTAGAAATTAGTTTTGCTTTGAAACATTTTTCCATAAGAACACATTGTTTTTGTACTGAAGTGCATTGACTGACAGTTGCCTCACTCCCTTCTTGCATTTTTTTAATATTGGCCCAACATTAAAAGTCCCTCCCTCAGTCTTTGGAAGCTTTCCCCATCACCACAAGAGTGCTGGCGCTCATTTAACAAGTATCATCAGTAGATGCTTAAGGACTCTAGGGTGAAAGTTATCCAAACCTGCTGGCTTAAATTTAAGTGTTCAGCACTCTTAAATGTTGTTTAACATTCTTCTTTTGTTGGTGGGGAATATATTACCTCAGTCTGTGATATAAATACATCATTCTAATTCTTTCCAAGCAGAGAGCATTACTTCTTTTGTCTTTTAATGATTTTGCTGTCTAATGATGGGCAAATGTTTGTGAAGATTTTTCCTTCTATCACTATAGGTAAACTTCATGCTGTTCCTTGTTCTGCTGACCCAGATAATTTTTTCTTTGATATTTTTGTTGATTTTGTTTTTCTCTGTTCCTCCTCTTCTGTTTTATGTTAACCAGTTAATTTTCTTTTCTGATGATCCAGGATTTCAGAAAACCAAAGTTTTCCTTTTCCCTCTCTTGTAACCCTTTGGCTTCAAACTTCACAAAATTCTATGATTATGTTCACAGTTGACAAAATATGGATGTTTGGTTTCATTCCATTTGTTCTCATTTGGAGAAGTATTTTTTCTGGGACTTCAGCTAGCCCTTAATGCATTTCATCAGTTCATTGTCACTGACGGTTACTTCATGACCATTATTTTCTCCTGTGAGAAGAAATTCATTCTCATTTATCAAAGAGATCCTAAAAATCATTTGCTGAATGGCTGTAATGTTGTAAACATAAGAAAACTGTAGAATGAAGAGAGTTAATCTCTAAAGTGGTAGAAGCTCTGTGCAATTTTTATGCCAGCTGTTGGTTTAGTTTGGGGGGGGGGGGGGCTGCGAAAAAGCATGTAAAGAAGAATTTATTTTTTTTGTGCTGTTTGTTTTTGTGGGGGGGGGTGGGGGTCTGCAAATAAGGAATTTAAGAAGTAATTTATCATTTGTCCTGCTACACTATTCCAGTGGACTCCTGCCAGCATCCCCTTCTCTTTTTCTTCTTCTCTAGGCTCCTAGTAGTATATTGATAAGGCTTCACTGAACATTCTGGGCTTCCAGTTTAGTCTAATACAGAGTTTTGTGTCTGGACATATCTTTTAATTCTTCTGTTGTACCTGAGTGGATCATGGGAAATAAGATGGAATTGTTTGATACAGTATTTTGGGGGAAATTTTGGTTCTCTGAGTCCTTTTACCCACTTTTTGATCATTATATTTTACTCTATTATAATTGTCCTTTTGCAACTGTTTTCACTAAGTTTTTCACCAAGTAATTAAGTAATTTCTGGCCAAGTGATTAATTCCCCATTTACTTATATTTTTTCAGTGTAAGTGACCAAATCTTCAGAAAGAGGATTAATGCTTCTCAGAATTCCTGCAGCTTTCAGCTTGTTTTCAATTGAGCTAGTCCTGCTCCTGAAGGAACTGCTGCCTTCTCTTTCTTGTAGAGACACTTCAGAAAATACCTATTTTCCCCCCTTCGCTTCAACAATTTTTGAAAGAAAAGGTTTCTGTGTATTTTCATATTATACTCTTACTGTCCATTACTGCCTCTTGCAAATGGGGAACATTTTCCAGACTGCTTTGTTACACCTGTGGTCACCTGTGCAAGGCTGCCTTGGGATATGCTCTGAGCAGCATGAGAAATGCTGTAGATTTCTCTCTTGAATGTAAATCATCCGTAAGTCCTTGTATGAGTTAGCTTTCCATCTGTGCCCTTCAACTTTTCACTGTGCAAGTGTGTGTGTGTGAAAGACACTGAGATGCTGGAACGTGTCTAAAGAAGGGCCACGAAGCTGGTGAAGGGTCTAGAGCATGAGTCCTATGAGGAGCAGCTGAAGGAACTCGGGTTGTTTAGCCTGGAGACAAGAAGGCTCAAGGGGGACCTTATTGCTCTCTACAACTACCTGAAAGGAGGTTGTACTGCGGTGGGGGTCAGTCTCTTCTCCCAAGTAACAAGCGATAGGATGAGAGGAAATGGTGTCAGGTTGCGCCAGAGGAGGTTTAGGTTGGATATTAAGAAAAATTTCTTCACCGAAAGGGTTGTCAAGCATTAGAACAGGCTGCCCAGGGAAGTGGTGGAGTCACCTGGAGGTATTTAAAAGACATGTAGATGTGGTGCTGAGGGACATGGTTTAGTGGACTCGGCAGTGCTGGGTTAATGATTGGACTTGTGATCTTAAAGGTCTTTTCCAACCTGAATGATACTACATTTCTATATATATGCACACATTTTTATATAGAAATGTATATATATCATAGATACACATTCATATATACACACACATGCACACAGGTACATATCTATCTCCAGGACCTGATCACAAGAATTTTTTTTTACCTCTACACCTGATGGTCCTCCTCACTGAGACAGCAGCTTCTGTCATTGCCTTACCAGTCTCAGGTGCAAACTAAACAGCCTAGTGCCGGTCCCTAGGAAGGGGCAGGCACTGACCAGCACATTTGCAGGGCTGTAGCTTGATTTGTATTCTTACAATCCTCATACGTGTTACCAGTTTTTTAAGACCTGTGTTTGTCCTAGATGGAGTCCCTAGGCCATCTGTTTTATCTTGCTCACTCATTAGGTGTCTTTAGCCTGTATGTCATTTGGAGAAAAATGACATTTTTTTTACACTTTTGTGTGATGCCTGCCGTTAGGAATACCAACCCAGAATCGGCTTAGAGTCATACTGCACAGTGACAGTTGTGCAGTCACAATTTGTAAAGTACTGGAGGACATACTTACACGTGTAGGCTGAGCTCTGTCAAGTTGTGTAGTTTCTGTGCAATACTGTTTTACTGTTTAACCTTGGTGTACTCCTGTTTTTTAGGGATTTGTGCCTGGTCTGTTTGGAACTTCACATGGAGCACTTCAGTTCATGGCCTACGAGGAGTTAAAACTGAGATACAACAAGTATAGAAACAGAGTATCGGATACAAAATTGGTATGGTTCTTGGGAATAAAAGTATTTTGTGGCATGTGAAAAAACGGGGAGTTTATTCCATTTGTCTAGGTCATAGAACAGCCAAATGTACAAAGTATTGCTGTGTTAACTGTAATGCAGAACACAGAGAAGGAAATAATAT
>NW_010432523.1:9231-11611 GCF_000710305.1 Buceros rhinoceros silvestris | reverse complement strand
GTAGGGAAACCAACTTCTTATTTTGTCAAGTGTTTTGATAGTATGAGAGAGAGGAATGTTTTTTGTCTGACTTTGAGGAAGCATAGGTAGGTGATGGTCTTTAACTGGTCAGGTCCAAGTTGGGCAAAGGTAGTTACTTTTGGAAGAATTGTTTCACTTGATAGGAATGAGAGGGCACAACACGTTTTATAATCAATTACTTGTAGCACTGTATATGGTAAATGTTGCCATTTTTTTAAAAATGTGTTTCTTATAAGGGGGAAAACTGGAGTATTGTTCAGTGCAGTATTTAAAAATCAAGTGAGATTTTTGAAAATTGGCTAATTTAAACCATACTTAAGGCAAACCTGGTCATTTTTGTTGCTTTTAGAACACTGTGGAATACATAATGATGGCAGCCATATCCAAAATATTCGCTGTGTCAGCAACATACCCCTATCAAGTTGTGCGAGCTCGTCTTCAAGATCAGCATAATACGTACTCTGGTGTGTTTGATGTGATCTGCAGGACGTGGAGGTAGGCATGCAGAATTAAAAGCTTTTGTCTTTGAAAGTGAGTCTTACAGAATCAGAGTGATGTTTGCGGGCTTCCATGCTGACATGCAGAGCCAGTGCAGCACAGAGCAAATAAAATGTGAGCTGTACACAGTCATCTTGTGCAAGATGCCACTTAATAGCAAACAGTAATCTAAGAACAAAGGAGGAGATGGGAGAAGGTCAGTGCTAGCTTGCAGGTTTCTATTGTTTGTCCTGTCTCCCTTCTCCCCTGCCCCAGTAAATTTCACTTGCAGGTTGAAAAATAGCATTGAGTTGGCTTGTTTTGGGGCTCTCAAAGAATGAAGTCTCTTTTGAACTGCTTTAGGTTATCACGTAGGACAGGAGCTGTGCTGCTGGGAGTTGTGGCTAATCCCAGTTCCTGGCAGGAGGGAGTGAGCTAGCCAGAGCTGTTTATACTGATGTCCCTTGCTTACCCTGGGGCCTGACTATTTGTAGCCTAGTCCTGGCTTCCCCTAGGACCTTTAGAGAACTGTTATCTCCCTTCTGTGCATATCCTCACAAACCCTCTTCCCTCGGTGCCACAGGAAGAGTATTCACACAGAACTCTAGTTCCTAAGGTTGGCCACCTCTGCGATATGCAACCAGTATTAATCTTGCTTTTAACAATGTTTTGGGGTTGCAGCTTATTGCTAGAGGCATGAATGGAGTCAGCTAACTCCTGGAGTCTTAAGAGGTGCCACCTGAGTGAAGGAATGAGGCTGTGTTGATCCAGGACCACCGCTGGCTCAGACGCAGTACAACCATTTTGACTGAAGGCACTTTAGAGTGAAAACAGCTCTGATGTCTCAACGTTGTGCCCCTCAGTGCTGCATTCTGTAGGAAGTCTTATTAGTTGTGATAAAGTGTGAATGTGTAACAGCCATTCTGGGGCCACTGCTGTACAAAAAAATGCAACCTGAAGTTCAAGGGAGGGTAGCGTAAACCACACCCAAGTACTTTCCAGGATCTGTGTTAACTGTACTCATGGCTTCAGGTGTCCTAGAGCTCTGTGAAGCTGGAAAGTAGGCAGCTGAGACTAGAAGTTTTTGAAACTTTTTAACAGTCCTAATATGAATACTCTGAAATGGGGAGAAGTTATATTCTCATTTATTGGCCAGTAGAATCAAAATTCTGGAGAAGGTGCTTTCATTGTCTGAAAATAAATGCTGACTTTCCTTAGCTATTTTGACCTGCGGCTCACTTGCTGTTACTTGACCCAGAACCACCAATCTTCTCAGCTCTGATGGCATTAGTGAGATTAAATATGTAAATGCTTTTTGAACAGGCTGCAGAAATTTTAAGTTACTTTAACCAGTTTCTGTGACGTGAAGAAATGTAGTAAATTGCCCTCTACTTAGTAAAAAACAAAGAAACAAAACAAAAACCAGCCAGAAGAAAACCACCCACACCCTAACTGACCTTCAGAATACTATTGTATGTTCAGAAAAGAAAATGGTGAGTTAAGATTTGATACGTTATTGCTCTTTGAACAGTACAGTAAGAAATTATTCTGAAATTGTTATTACTAACTTAAGTACCTCTCTGAGCAAGACCACGAGAAGAATAATGCCAGGATTTGTTTCATGTCTGATTTCTGTTAAAAGACAATAATTAAAACTAATGTTTTTCTGTCTTTAAAGGAAAGAAGGAATTCATGGATTTTACAAAGGAATTATCCCCAATGTGATCAGAGTGACTCCTGCTTGCTGCATCACCTTTGTGGTTTATGAAAATGTGTCTGGTTTTTTACTTGGTTTTAGAAAAGAAAATAATTAAAAGATAGGAGCTTATGTTCATAAGGAATCTATCCTTTATTTTTTGTATTTATGATCTGAGAGAGATTT
>NW_010432523.1:0-9149 GCF_000710305.1 Buceros rhinoceros silvestris | reverse complement strand
TTCAGCAGTCTTTTTTGATACTGCAAAGTGACCTAGTATTTTGAGGAAAGAACCTGGAGATAGTAAAACGCTGCCAACACCTCCTCTGCTGAATGTTCCTGTGTTGCTGCATTTCTCTCTGAATCAGCTGTGTCTGCCTGAAACAGATGTCTCTGCAACTGCGAAATAATCACGCTGCAGTTGGGTGACGGCAGCTGTGCAGCAGTTCAGTGCATCGTGGCCTGTCTGGAATAACGGACTAATCTGTTTTGACAAGTCTCAAGATAACAGTTGGACAGATTCTGCTCCTACAGAAGTGGAAAACTTCATATAAAAGCAGCTCTGGGGTCTTGTCAGAACTTTCTTCAATCAGTTTCATGAAGAAAGTATATATGTAGTTGTTTATTTACAAAACCACCTCTGTGCTACTTGTCAGAGTTTAAGATATGGAATGCTCCAAATTCCATTGCTCATCCAACACAGAAATGCTGTCTCAGTGGGGCGCAGTTTGGAAACCCAAACTGTTTTGTAAAACATCTGTACATTCTTGGGTTTGAGTAACTGCCAATCTGATGAAACCCAGTTCTTGTCTCATACCAGGACAGACTTGCTTCGTGGTTTCTGGCTTGCTTTTAGCACAGACCAAAGTGTATGTTGTATGCATCGCTGGCCACTTACTTCATTCTCTGCCTCTTCCCTGCCTGCCCTCTCTCTGTCACTCTCTGAACAAGATTCTGACTCATTACTGCTACATCTGACCAAATATTACTAAGTAAATGCACATTTGAAAGTAGGCTTACTTTCAAAATTCTTAAATGAGGTTTTTTTCTGGTAACTCCATAATGATGCAGTTTTCAAACGACTATAATAACAAATAGGACCATGCTTATTTTCAGTAATATTCTCTAGGGGAAAAAAAAAAATTCCATGAGTAGTCCTGCTCACAGGACTTCCTTTAAAAAAACCAAAACGATCCATTGATGTCTTCTGATTTGGTCTAAGGAAAGGACTGTAAAAATACATTGATTGCTGACCTAGTGATCAGTTAAATTGCAGTGTATCTCAGTGGATTTCTGTAATAATGATATTAATTTGCATGCACTAATAGCTGTCAAGAGTATGTGCTTTTTGGAGATCTGTGGGGTTTTTTAGATCTTTCAGTAAATACATTACTGGCCATAACATCTGCCGCCTTCTATTACAAAGAAGGTACTAAGAAGTATCTAGAAAGTATCACTTCACTAAGGAGGAAATAAGTTAGCTAAGATTATTGAATGGGTAGGGGGAAATAATCAGTCTTGAAAGGAGCAGAGAATACTATCCAGCAAAACACCTGTTTAACAGAAAACTAACCTAAAGCAGAAATAAGGCTTTTTCATAAAAATTTACCAGATTAGGGAACTGGTTTCAATTTTAAGTTAAAATCTGGAGGACTACAGAAACTGTTCAGTATTTTGATTCTTAATTCAGCACTCCACTTGCTTGATTTTATTGATACTATTGCCACATACCACAGTTTGTTTATACTTAACTTTATTAATAATTTACACTTTCTCCTCCACAATGCCATCCCCTTTACTGATACAGTTGATAACCTCATCTGAAAAGGGAATGTGACCATTATGGCTGGCTTTGGGTTTTATTATGAAGGTTTCCATGTGTATTTAGGTGAAGATCACATTTACTGGAAGTTTACCATGGAAATTCCTGTACAGATCCCTAACAGCTACTAACTTCTGCCTTTGGAGGTTGTTTACTTGGTTTTGTGTGTTTTCTAGAACGCAGAATCAATTTAATGAACCACCAAGTTAACTCTGCCACCCAGGGTCCAAAAAAATACTGTGAAGACATATGAATTAATTAATCATACGAAAAAAAGAATAAAAGTTGTGCATTTACTACTCTGGATGAGTGTGCTCTAGGCCCAGAACAGCTTACCCACACTCCAGGATAAATGCAAAGACAGGCCACCAGCGTGTACACAATCAGTTACTGTATGTTAACTGACATTCTGTAAATGCACACCATAGCTTAGCTCACAGTAACTTGTTTGTGTTCAGGTACCTTAAAACCCATCATCCAAGCCAGTGAAAACAGCACAGTTCTTCAGAGACAAAATACCAGCTGTGTAATGTGCTGGCTCGCAGCACGAGCACACATCAGCTTGCAGTCGGGAACGCCTGACTGCTCTGCCAGCTGCAGGTGTGCTCGTCTAGCATCCTTAACAAAAGCTGCAGACGAGAGCTACCAATCTGAGAGATGCCTGGGGAAAGTCTTACAACCTATAAGAAAGCTGAGATTTAGTCCTAAAAGCTGAAATAAATTCCTTCTCTCAGATCTAATGTTTTTTCCTTTTAATTTCTGGGAAGAGTGTACATTTCTGCATGTTGTACATGCTTTTTCTTGGGTTTTTATTTCATGAATGTAAAACTGATTTTGTAATATAAATATGACTATTGTTTCCCTTTAGAATCTGTACATTTAAAAAAATATTTGAGTCTATCACTTGTTGCATTTGAAAAAAATATTTCTAACAAACACAGAAGCTAATGCTGTGCTGGAACGATCAGTGGTGTCACTTGTCCAGTCTCAAGGCTGCAGTCAAAAGATGGTTGTACAAATTCACTTTTACCAGAACACTTTTTGAAGTCCAAGGCATTTCAACCTGCCTTATTTCTACATCTTCCAAACTATTTAATATATCTAGCTTTTACTTAACACCAAAGTGATTGTACATATCTGAAAGACTAATTGCAGGAGGATTATTTTACTGCAGCAATTAAATTATGTTTTCTAACTAACTGTAAAATTATTTAGTATCTGCATGCTCACAGTGGAGACCAGCTAGAGATGTTTATACTGAAATCCAGTCCATCAAGAAGCAAGAGGGGGAAGGAGGGCTTAGATAGTCTATTCTTACTTAGTTATTGAGAACAAGGTATTAGCACTTACTTACCACATCATCTAGGTCACAGTTAAGTCACCAGGAGTTTGAAGTCTTCTAAAAAAACTGTGTATGATAACAATATGTAAAATACCTTAAGTGGTTTGATGATCAATAAAATAGCCTGGATTTTTTGGAGGTTTTTTTGTAAAAAGTCTTATTTATTCGATACAAAAAGTTACAGTTTATTCTTAAAATGGTGGTGGTATATTTTCAGACTTCAAACAAGGAATTGAAGAAGTTAATGAACTTGGGTTTGATATTTATATTCTAAAACGATTATTATAAAAAGCCTCTGCAATGTGTGAAAAAAAGGCTAAACAAAGACTACAGATGCAAGAGTTCGGTGCTTTTCAGTCGAATACTTGCATCCAACTCAATAGAAATACATTCTGAAGAAAATTGTATAAAATTTTTAAAAAAGTGGGAAAGATTATAAAAAGGGAGACAAGTTATTTTGGCAGTTCTTCAATGATGATTCGGGAGACTGAATTCCATCCAGTAGAAGCATCTCCCCGTGGATAATCTGAGCAAGTCCCGACCCAGATGGCAATATCCACCAAGCCAGCATTGATCCCTTCACACAGACCTTCCACTGGTTAAAGACAAAGAGCAGGTTACCCCAGCAGACACAGTCACTTTGTACTCACAGCTGAAGGTGGGCTTAAGTAAGAACTGCAGTTCATTACAAGCTCATGGTTAGCTAAACCGGAATAGCATATTTTCAGAAATAAAAAACATTACTTAGAGCTGTGGCAACATCGGTTACAGAGTCCTGCACTGTCTTTATTTGTGCTGCTTCTCGCTGTCTGTCGCAGTACCTGAAGCAGACCCCAATCCACAGGATGGCGAAACAGGAGGCAGACCTGCTGCTTTAAGTGTGCAGACTGGTGGCTGGGATATGTCTTCAGTCCCATCCCACTTTTTAGCAGTGATGGGGAGAGGAGACAGGGCCTCAGCCATACCTGGCTTCTACAGCTGTGCCCTGCAAAGGTGACTGCCACCCTGTAATCTTTTCCACTCCTAATTCACTGCTGCTCTATGAAGTTCCACTTCTGCTGCCCTGTTTTTCCCCACTACCATTAGTAGTTGGAGAGGGATTCATGAAGACAGGTGGGTCCTACCCCTTGATGAAAAAAACCTGTTGTAGTGCTAGACATTAGATTTCACGCAATCATGACATAGTACAGGGAAGAAAATGGAGAAGGAGTATAGACGTGATGTTAGTCCCTATCTCCTAGCATGACCTCCTTTTATGTTGAATGACTTCACTAATTTGCCTTTTGCTTAGCAGTTGAATAATTGTTCCTAGATACTTCACTTTGGAGGTATTTTCATGCCCCACCTGAAATTATAGTAGAAATTTCAGGAGGAGTAAGTCTCATTTCATGCACAGATAATGCACAAGTATCGGTCATTTAAGCCAGGATGACCCCGCCTGCCTGGCAGTAAGGCAGGCTCTCCACATGCTCATCCAGCACAAAAGTCATCTTGTAACACAGAGCAGTAGAACTGTCTGGATTTCTTCCATTTCTAAATCGCAGGATGCAAGTACCATGAAAAATACTACAGCAATGAAATACCACTTAATAAACAATTCTAATGCTGTTAGCATTGATAGTTGACTGTGAGACAGCAGAGTAAGAGAAACAAGTGTCAGCTGGCCACTCTTCTGCCTCCTCTTTCAGAGTTTTGACTTCCTAAGGCAGACTGTTCCCTTTGTATTTGATAACTACATTTGCTACTGGTTTCTACTCCATCTCTGTTGGTGCAGTCTTGACATACATACCTGAGGAAGTTCGGTGTATATTAATAGTAGAATTCATCTCCGGGCTTCCTTGATCTAAATATATTATGGCTTCAATAGGAAGTGGCCCAGCACATTCTGCTCCATTAAAAGTAAAGTACCAGCGCTGACAACAGGCACTTTTGCATTTTAGCCGAAGTGATCCACTGAAGAGAACGCGGAGAGCACTGTTCGAGCGCATCTTTGTAAATGTACATTCCTAAGAGGAGACAAAAATTTGGTAGCAACCTCTGGTCTTGAACCTATTTATTTTCTGTATATTTATATTTAGGAAATACATTTATATTTAGGAATATTATTAGGAATAGATTTATATTTCTCTCAGAATGTTTTGGCTATCCTTTTTAGTCCCTTCCCTCTGAAAAGAAAAAAAAAAGAAAGAAGAAAAAGGTAGCGGCTGGCAAATACTACATGGCACAAAGATGCAAATCAGAAGCAGCACCTCATAGATGGTAGTGGACAAGGGGGATTATGGAAATTCTTGATTTAGATAACGCCTGCTGTTAAGTTGGTAACCTTGTTACCTTCTGGGGTTTATTGAAAGGGGTATGAGCTGTCTGAAAGCTGCACTCAAGTCCTTGTGTGAGAGGACAGTACAATTTCTATCTCTGTTACCAGAGATACTGGATTTAACAACAATCTCAAGATTTGTGAGTGGCTTAAATCCTGATAAAGGCTCCACAATTGAAAAAGAAACATTTTCAGGTTTTTAAGAGGTTGTTATTCTGCCATCAAAATGCTGGATATCATGGCCGGGGCGGGGGAGGAACAAGGAACAGTTCTGCAAGTACAAGGCAGTGAGAAATGTCTACTCAAAAAAACTGATCCTCACTCTAGCCACAGCAGGAGCAGTTAGATTACTGCAACCACTCTTCAGAGCTGGGATTGAGCTGGCGTTTATTCCCCCTCTTCTAGGCCTGCACCATTGTGTTTGGAAGTTTTATAGCCAGGGCTGCAGTGGAGGACAGATGGTTGGGTTAGTCTGGGTAGCACTTGGTAATTCTGCTCCTGAGCAACGCTGCTGAGCCTTTCCACAGCAGCATCCCGCAACTGAGTTTAGTGAACAACCATTTTGAAGCAGGGGTTACAAACACAAGTACGGTTATCTCTCCTGTTCCTTATGATGGAAATGGTAAAAAACTTGCCCTGTTTTGGGCAAGCTGGAGGTTCTTTTTTGGCAGAGTGACTTTCAGCCTCACAGTTACAGATCTGCTCTTCTGAGCGCACTCTTACACCAGCCATGTTATTCTTTTGAAACACTGTCACAGAGATGGAATGGACACATAGCTGTGAAACGAGGCTGAGGTCAATGTGCAGTAGCTGAACCTTCGACAGGTTCACCCTGTCCGACAGGAAATCTGTGTGATCACGCTACCCAGCTCACAGAGGCACATCTAGAGCCTGCGGCGGCTGGCGAAGTGCAGCACCCCAGGCAAAGCTGACTTACTGCTATCTTCCCAAGATCGATGCCATAATTGAGAGCGCTCCACGAGCACTGCTTGAAGTTGGGTGTCCAGGACTCCTCGATGCTCTCGCGCATGCACTCGCCCTTCTCACCCTTCAGCCCATCCCGTCCCGGGATGCCAGGTGTCCCAGGGATCCCGTTGGCTCCCGGGTTCCCATCCCGTCCAGGAACACCACTGGGGCCTTGCAAGCAAACACCGTTGTACTGAAACAGAGAACAGATCAAACAGATCTTGCTGCTTCCATCCTCTAACTCAGAGGCTAAAAACAAGTTAAAGACAAACAAACATCAACAACAGAACACAAAACCCCTGCTGTGGCCCACAGCTAATGGGCTATTTCTGGATCACCAAGAAAATGGAAGAAGGAAAAAAAAAGGAAAAATAAAAATTCAAAGATAAGCAGTGCCAGAAGAGTTTGCTGTAAATTAAGATGCCAATTACTTTATGAAAAGATGCCTGAATCCTAGATGTAAAAATTGGCCTAGTCCAAGGATTAAAACCTGTTGAAAAACCTCAGAAGATTAAATTAAGATGCCAATTACTTTATGAAAAGATGCCTGAATCCTAGATGTAAAAATTGGCCTAGTCCAAGGATTAAAACCTGTTGAAAAACCTCAGAAGATTCTAATACAGAAACAAGCGAAAAAAAAAAAAAGGTTATATGTTAACAGTTACTTTCTCCTAACCTACCACTGCTTGTACAACTGTCTTGGCTAATAAGACTTCATTATTCTTTCTTCCTTTTTTTTTTAAGTAGAGAAGCTTCTGCATTTCACTGAAAGCCGAGGTTAATGCCGATTTTCTTCTGTCGTCCCTCCTCTGGGACAGAATCACATCACAATAGTCAGGCTGTGGAAGTCAGACTCCAGCGTGCACACTTTGTGTCGGTGCTGATGTGGACATGGGAGGCTGCACCCTGGAATAATTCTGAACTTGGGATCCCCATTCGTAGCAGTGGGAAGGCACACATGGGAGGACAGCCCACTAACATCCTCCCTGACATCACAATATTAGGAAAGGTCAAATGTTGCCCTCCCAAACTGCATGTTAACACTCGTTGCCTTCACACCTTATGAGATTTGGGTTTGCTCTCCTTGGAGAGTTAGGTCTGCGCAGCCCAGAGCTCCTTCCCTCAGCAGCGCTAGTGCTGGATGGCAGCATGGGGGGAGCTCCTCTGTGTGGAGCTGGCAGAGCAGGAACCTGCAGGGCTGGCTTTTACTTTAAACGCTCTTTCCCATCTGACGGCCAACTGCTTCCTCCAGTCTTCACCCCAAATCCTCACAGATGACTAACTATATTCTGCTCTTCCCCCTTCTCACACCTATTTCTCTTAACCTGTTGTAAACAACCATGCAACTATTCCCCCTCCTGCAAACCATGCCACTATCTGTACTGTAGGAGCTCTCAACTCCAGAACCTGTCCCCTCTCCTTTGTCAGACCAGTGAACTTTCTTCTCCTGGGGCTGCTCCTTTTCCTGTGCTTTGGTGCAAAAACCAGCAGGGGCATCACAGGCCCTGCTACAGTCACTCTGTTAGTGACTATATGAAGAGGTCTAGTAAGAAGATGACAGTTGGACTAATGGGTGCTGGCGTTCCCTTACCACCTTCACCAACACAAACACTGTTGGCGAATGGCAGTGGAAATGGTGGGATATTATAGTCGAGAAGGCCACGTTTAAAGAAAGGTAACTGGAGAGAAAGCTGCTTGGCAAAGCAAAAACTGACCTAAGGACAGCAAGATTGATGCAAAGACATTTCTATTTCAGATAGCTGTCGTTACCTGCCTTTGCTGCTCTTTTCCCGTTGGACTCTATTTGTAACAGTGACTGGCTCTGGTTTATGTGTGGTTACTGACCACAGAAATCCTGAGGACATGGAAATCGTCAAGAGCTGAGGCCCACTGAAGCTCAGACCCACTGTCCCCATACTCCTGGGGCTGACCCAAAAGAGGAGCCACCACCACTGCTGCCTAGGGCCACACAGCTTCCTTCCAGAGACAGCAGCACACCGCAAAAAAATTGATGTGAAAGAAAGAATTACCTGGGGTTCAGGCTCTGCTCCAACTACATTCATCTACATTTGCCAAATCAAGCCTTTTTTGTGCTTTCTTAAGCTGGAAATGCATAAAACATCTTTTAAAAAGTCCACTGAAGGTAGTACTCCCCTCTTGGACATGCCTTCATTCTGCCCTAGAAGGGCTTTAGCTGAAGCACTCTGTATGGCAGGGCTGTGCCTCACTCAGCTGCCACCAGTTTATCTGTGCTTTGCTGCTTGCTCTGCTACACCTGAAAACATGGAGCAATCCAAGAGAAATGGGGGGCTCTAAAACACTGCTCCACCAGAAACCAGAAGTTTCTTCATGTATTTCAGACTCCTTACTTTCCATGCAGTTCAACTACCACCATAAAAGTGAAAGGGTAATGAGGGGTGTGAAAGGGGAGGCGCTTCCAGCACATCACTTTGGGGGTTCTCTGGAGATTGTGCAAGAAACGGCCTTGCCACTGATTTTCTATAAGAAGTGAATGGCAGTCCAGCAGCTCCTGGAAATAGCTTCACATCTGCTTTCTACATTCTGAGGACTAGAAAATCCCCCTCCCTTTCTTCTAGCCCTGAGACGGGATAGTCCCAGCACATTCAGGTTTCTAGCTGCAATGGAATGGCTCACGTTGGTATGCAGTCCCAGATGCCAAAGTGAATAATGAATATATCAGTGTGACTCCAAGCAAAAGCAGGCTGAGTAAGGGTGAAGATACAGCTTTCTCGGTACCTGACGGCTGCTGAAGAGCAGTCCTTTTATTACTTTTTTTTGCATTTTATTATTTTTCCTCTAGCCTTTTAGGAACTAAACAGCATCTACTACTGATGCTGCAAAGGCCGTAAGGTTCCAGCGTTGCCCGTGCGGTCCGCAGAGGGCAGGGATCGGCTCACAGCGCGCCCTTCATTCCCGCCGCGG
>NW_010432522.1:0-2504 GCF_000710305.1 Buceros rhinoceros silvestris | reverse complement strand
GCGGTGCTGGGGAGCGGGTGGGCTTGAGGAGTGAAAGGGCTTTTCCAGCCTAAATGGTTCCATGATTCAATGACCCCGGGCTGGGATGGTGGACGGGGCAGTTGGGGATGGGGGTTTTGCAGCCCCAGCGCTGGGAGGAGGCGTCTTTGGGGAGGCCATAACCCCCCTCTCGGCTCTTGCAGAACGGCCTCTGGGTCTCCAAGGATTTTGGAGAGAACTGGGAGGAGATTCACAAAGCTGTCTGCCTGGCCAAGTGGTGAGTGACTTTGCAAGGGGGCGGGAAATGGTTTGGGGGGTGAGGCCACCGTGTCCCACCTACTTTGGGGTGTCCCCACCTTCCCCTTCTCCTCAGGGGTGCAAACGACACCATCTTCTTCACCACCTACCCGAACAACTCCTGCAGTAAGTACTCCTCTATCTCTGGGGTCCCCATTGCTCTGGGGACTCTGGGCATGGGGACACGGCTCCGGTGACGGCTAAAGAAGGGTTTGGGGGGTGAGGCCACCGTGTCCCACCTACTTTGGGGTGTCCCCACCTTCCCCTTCTCCTCAGGGGTGCAAACGACACCATCTTCTTCACCACCTACCCGAACAACTCCTGCAGTAAGTACTCCTCTATCTCTGGGGTCCCCATTGCTCTGGGGACTCTGGGCATGGGTACACGGCTCCGGTGACGGCTAACGAAGCTCCTGGGCTCGTTAATCCCCCGTCCCTTCTTCTTAAGAAGCTGATCTGGGGTTACTGGAGTTAAAGAAAACAACCGACATGGGCAAAACCTTCAAGGTCATCGGCACCAAGATTTACTCCTTTGGGCTGGGAGGACGCTTCCTTTTCGCCTCCGTCATGACAGAGAAGGTCCTAGTCCCCCTTCCCTGGTGCCGCAGTGGTGGCATGTCCCTGCCCACGGCTCTCCCCGGCGTCCCCTTCCTCGCCCTGCGAGGAGGATGAAGGGTGACGACAATGCTCTGGTTCCCCAGGGTACCACGAGACGCATCCATGTCTCCCTCGACCAAGGGGACACCTGGAACGTGGCCCAGCTCCCCTCCGTTGGCCACGAGCAGTTTTACTCCATCCTGGCTGCGAACGACGACCTGGTCTTCATGCACGTGGACGAACCGGGTGGTGAGTGGGTGACTGGGGGCACGGGCACATTCCAGGTCTCTCCGCAGCTTCTCAGCCCAGCATGGGGCTCTCCACAGCTGTGCCCCGGAGGCAGGAGGTCTCCAGCCCTGGCCGGCTAATGGAGCAGCTCGTGCTGGGTGTTGTCTCTAGGTGCGTGGGGGGAATGGAGGTTGTGGGGGTGGGCAGCATGGATTCACCGAGGGGAAATGTGCTTGGAGTGTGGTTGAAGGAGTGGGCGGTGGGGTGGGCTGAGTCCTGGCTGAGGGACACAGCTCGGAGGGTTGGGATCAGCAGCGCAGGGACTAGCTGGAGGCCTGGAGCTCATGGTGTTCCCCAGGACGGGGTCAGGTCTCGATCAACATCTTCATCAGTCACCTGGAGGAAGGGACGGTGTCCCCTCAGCCGGTTTGCTGATGGGAGCAGTGGCTGACGCACCAGTCCTGTCTCCAGTGCTGGGCTCCCAGTTCAAGAGAGACAGGGAGCTACTGGAGAGAGCCAGGGGAGGCTGTGAGGATGAGGAGGGGCTGGAGCATCTCCTTGCCGAGGAAAGGCTGAGAGCCCTGGGGCCGTTCAGCTGGAGAAGAGCAGCCTGAGAGGGGACCTCATCAATGTGGTCAATAGCTAAAGGGAGTCAGGAGGAGGGGCCAGACTCTGCCCAGTGGTGCCCAGTGACAGGACAAGGGGCAATGGGACAAACTGATGTGGTCAATGGCTAAAGGGAGTCAGGAGGAGGGGCCAGACTCTGCCCAGTGGTGCCCAGTGACAGGACAAGGGGCAATGGGACAAACTGGAACACGGAAAGTTCCACCTGAACGTGAGGAGAAACATCTTTGCTGAGAGCCCTGGCCCAGGCTGGGTCTGTTTCAACAGTGCTCGGGGGTTTCTCCTCTTCCCAGGGGGTTCACTGATGCCCACGTCACTCTGTCACTGGCCCCCTTCCTCACCGCTGACCCCGTGTCCCTTTTGCAGACACGGGGTTCGGCACCATCTACACCTCTGACGACCGTGGCATTGTCTACTCCAAGTCCTTGGAGCGGCACCTCTACACCACGACCGGCGGCGAGACCGACTTCACCAACGTCACCTCGCTGCGGGGCATCTACATCACCAGCGTCCTCTCTGAAGGTCTCCATGTGTTCCCCCAACCCCAACACCGGGGTCACACCTCCCCAGTGGGGTTGGGTCTTGGGATCTGGGTCTTGGGCTGGGGCTGGAGTCCCTATGCAGGGGGGTGAGGACGTGCTGGGTATCCTCCTGACCGCGCCACCTCTTCCTCTTCCTCTCAACAGACAACTCCATCCAGTCTGTGATCACTTTTGACCGGGGTGGGGAGTGGGTGCCGCTGCGGAAGCCCAAGAACACGACCTGCTACTCCACGGCCCG
>NW_010432521.1:818-1032 GCF_000710305.1 Buceros rhinoceros silvestris | reverse complement strand
CCCTGTGGCTGGTTTCCAAGGTTTTGCTGATCTTGTAGGTCTGGGGGTGGGAGGGTTTGTTTAAGATCTTTTTTTTTAAGGTATTAAATCAAGCGTGAGGTTGCTTCACCCAGGGCACACTCAAGGACATCTGACAGACACACGGACTTTTGTTTCCCGACTCTTGGTTGCTCCTCTGACATTTTTCTCCCCCTCCCTGACACCAAAGGACTCT
>NW_010432521.1:0-599 GCF_000710305.1 Buceros rhinoceros silvestris | reverse complement strand
TCGCGTTTTCAGCAGCGGGAGTCGCGATTTAACCTCGTCCCTCCCCTCGGAGCTGCAGCTCTTCCTCCCGTGTCGGGGTAGAGCCCACAGAACCCCTCCCGGGGTGTGCTGGCGGCAGGGAGCTCCTTGGTCCTGTGCTCGGGGATGTCCCCAGCTGCGCTTCGGGGGGACGCGGTGGGCGTTGTGCAGGGAACCGCCGGGGCCGGGGAGAGATGGTGCCAGCGAAGGAGCAGCACCTTGTCCCACCGAGCCGCCCTCTCTCCTCGGCAGCCCCCTCCAGAATAAGCTATTCACCCCCTTTTTCTTTGGTTTTTTCCCTTTTTTTTAATTATTGGTGGTTTTAAACTGCTAGCTGTGCTTCTCTACAGGGCACGGAGAAATGTCTTCCTTTCCTCCCGTGCTGCGGCCGGCGGCTCCCCGGGGGTAAGGTCAGAGCCGGGGGGATGCACAGGCGACTGGGGCCATGCTCCCGTGCGGGGTCCGATGTGGCAGCCCCTGTTTTTGGAGGGGCTCCTCGCTGCTGGCTGTGCCTGTTGTGGAGGTGCAAGGGAGGTTGAGGTCTCCGGGACAGCTGGAGCACCCGAAAAATACCCCTCTGG
>NW_010432520.1:3212-3957 GCF_000710305.1 Buceros rhinoceros silvestris | reverse complement strand
GGTCCTGCTGCAAGGTCACCCCGCAGCCGGGGGTCTGTGCTGAGCTCCCAGAGCCATCACTCACTGTCTCGCTCCCCCACCCCGGGGAACGGAGGTCCGGGACCCCAAGCAGGACCTCGGGCTTTTAGGTCCGGTGGCTGCAAGGAGGGTTTGGAGCCTGGCCCCAGTGCAGGAAGGGGAATGAAAGGTGGGGAGCAGCCGTGGTGGGGATGGCTGCCCTCCTTGGTGGGGCAAGCTCGCAGCACGGTGGTGCCCCCTCCCCCGGAGCAGGGCGCACAGGGGCAGGGTCCCCAGCAGGGCGCAGGGGCAGGACCACCTAGAGGAGGGGAGGCACTGGGAAAAGTCGGAGCATGGGGTATGCCTGCGCTGGGGCTGCAGCAGCGGGGGCACCCCAGCAGCATCCCTCTCGCAGCTGCGGGTGCTGCCCCTGGGGGGGCCGGAGCAGAGCGGGGTGCGAGGCAGGGTTAGGCAGGGCAGGGAGCAGTGGGGTGGACCCTGGGCTAGGACTGAGGTCTGTCCTGCACCATCCTGCGCTGTGTCCTTGACGTGGCAGGCAGAGCGCTAGGACCTGGCGAGCCCCAGGCAGGCATTGCTGGCAGCGCTCTGCCTGAACGGGTGCGGGATCCTGCCTCGTCGGCCGGTAGCGCCGTGGGAAGGAGCCCACCAGCTCCGGAAAAAAAAAACACGTAAGCAAGCGTGGCTGTGTCCCTAGGCCACCTCGGGCCGGGCAGAAGCTCCCTGTGCT
>NW_010432520.1:2093-2976 GCF_000710305.1 Buceros rhinoceros silvestris | reverse complement strand
GCCCCGGTGAATCCCTGGCGCCTGTCCTGTGGCAGTGCCGGGCAGCCGGGGCTGGGGTGCTGTTGGAGCGGCAGGCCATCCAATGGGTGCTTTGACCCCAACATACTCGTCTCCATACTCCTGCACTACTGGGCGCTGCTGCCTTCCCCTCCCTCTCTGGGACCCCCCGCGGGGGTGGGCGAGGGACTTGTCCCGGGAGATATGGCTGGCACCAGGACAGTGCCATGGGGCAGCGAACGCCTCCCCCACACCCCCCAGCGCCAGCCAGCTGCGTATGGTGTTTGGCTAGCCTGCCTGTGGGGATGTCACCCCGGGACTGGCCTGGCCCCCTCTTACCGGGCCCTGTCACCTTCTTGTGTCCATCCCAGCCTTTCCTGACCACAGGCACTCTCCCTGACCTGGCAATCCCATATGTTCCTGTATGGCCCTGAGGGTGCCTGCACGGCAGGGGACACTGCCCAGGAGCCCTCTCTGTTCCTGAAGGCCCTGGGGCTGTGCCATCCCTTGCCTCCCCGATGGGGCTTTTTCTGTTGACCACAGGCACTCTCCCTGCCCTGGCAATCCCATATGTTCCTGTATGGCCCTGAGGGTGCCTGCACGGCAGGGGACACTGCCCAGGAGCCCTCTCTGTTCCTGAAGGCCCTGGGGCTGTGCCATCCCTTGCCTCCCCGATGGGGCTTTTTCTGTAGCTCTGTCCGTCTTCTGTAGGCCCTTTGTCCCCTTAGCCGAGTACTCTCCCATGACCCTTTCTATTTGTAGGCTGACCGCCGGGAGCCTGCCCTCCACCCTCGCACCATCCCCACGCAGCCCTTTTTTCCCCGGGTACTGTTCCCCAGCTGCCCTCAGTGAGATTTGGCCCGGTGCAGAGGACCCAGCTGCCCCC
>NW_010432520.1:622-1908 GCF_000710305.1 Buceros rhinoceros silvestris | reverse complement strand
GGGCGCGTGGCACGGCCCTTGCCCCCGCATCCATGTTGCCTCTCAAGGTCAGGTTATTGCTCTGCTGCCCTGGTAAAGGTCTTGTGTGAGAGCTGAGAAAAGAGGGTTCCTGCACTGCTTGCTGTCCCTGTCTCTCCCATGTCCTGATGCTGCACCGGGGAGGGAGCTGGTGCTGTAGGGACTGTGATGGATTGTGACCGGCAGGGAGCAAGGGAAGCTGTCATGGCTGGATGGAGGGAGATACCGTAACTCATCTGTTATGGTCCCCAGGCCCCTACAGGAAAGATACTGGTGAACGCAGTGGAGGAGCATGGCCGCGTGCTGCTGGTGGCCTTCTTGCCAGCTGTCTCACGCACATATAAGGAGCACCAGCTTTTCTCCCTAAAGGCGAGCTGGGTGGCACTGGGAGCAGAGGATGGGGGATGCGGGCAGCAGCAGCAGAGCAGCCTGTCCCACACCAGAGCAGGCAGCCCCAGACCTGAGCTGCTGGCAGCAATGAGCCACCACAGGGTTTACCAGGCAACCAGGCTGCCATGGAGCTCTTTTTCTTCTCAAGAAGCCCGGCTTTTTGCAGGGATCGAGCACCTCCATGACTGCAGCTACAAAGCAGGGCCAGCAGCAGTAGCTGTGCTGGACACTGCGCAGCAGCTCAGCCCTGCTGCGAAGCTCCCCAGCTCTGCCATCCCAGGTGAGGCTTTTCCACCTGTTTGCACCCACTGGAGATGGCAGGTCCTGCAGGGGGAGTGGAGAAGGCAGGGATTAGGTGATGCCTGCAGCTCCTCTTCAGAAGTGGGGTCTTTGTGGGAAGCCAGACACTTGTTGACAGGGCTGATTTTTTTTTTTTTCCTGTTCTGTTTTGCTGGAAAGGAGATTTACTGGCTCTGGGTGACCAGTGTTAGCAGAGCAAGCTGTGTTTCCCTGGAGACTGTCTGTGAGTCCCTATCAGCTGAGGACGGATGTGTCAAGTCAGCCTCAAGCCATGAGCCCCTGGGCAGGTAGTGCCAGGAGCCGCTCTTGTCCATGAGGCACTCCTCAGAGGCACAAGCATGCTCCTGGCTGCCTTGTAGGGGGTCGTGGGGGAAAGCAGGCAAACTGCCTTCTGAGAAGCGAGCTATACCTAGGAGGTGCACCTTGAGCATTTCCCCATCCCATCCCATCATCCCATCCCATCCCTGTGACACTTGGGACTCTCAGATGATCAGCCAGGATCCCTTTCTCTGTGGCCTGCAGTTCAGCTGCAAGCACAGCCCTGCCGGACAGTAATCGTGCTCAGGGTGACTGTCATC
>NW_010432520.1:0-492 GCF_000710305.1 Buceros rhinoceros silvestris | reverse complement strand
GTGTTGTGTCCTCATGTTATCCATCCCGGGGGCAGCAGGATCCTGAAATCTGCTTCCTAACACTATCCCTGCCCTTCCACACAGTCGAAGGAAAACACTACCCTGCCTCATGACATTGTCTTCAAACCAGGAGCTGGAGCTTCTGTCCTTGGATTTCCCTGCTTACCCTGCAATGTCCTGGCTTTTGCTCATCTGCAGCCCCGCTCCGCAGTACAGCTGTGGGTTGGCACAGCACACACGCCCAGCCCTCCAAACCACTGCCCGCACTTTGGGGTGCCTGGTCCCACCTTGCACACATCGCTCCCGCTGCTTGGCTATGCCTCCCTCTCCCTGCTCCAGCCCACTGCCGCCTCCTCCTCACGGTGGCCCTGGGGTCCCAGCGCTCAAGCCCGTGCCTAGCCCCCTGCTCAGGGACGCCTTGGGATGCTTCCCAGCTCGGAGCGGTCCAGATCCTCTCCCACTGCCTATCAGCTCCCCACGCTGGCAGGCACA
>NW_010432519.1:8173-8409 GCF_000710305.1 Buceros rhinoceros silvestris | reverse complement strand
CCGCCTTCTCCGGAGAGAGGGCGTTTCCTTTGGCCTTTTGGCGGAGGGGGCCGCGGAGGTGGTTGTCATCCTCGCTCGCTCCTGGAAAATAAATCTCTTTCCTCTCATCATGTGGCAGCAGCTTCTGCCCCCGCCCTCCTCTTCCTCGAAATGGAGGAAACGGACGGCTCAGGGGAGAGCTGGACCCCAGCACTGGGGGTGTGGGTGTTCGGGTGATGGTGCCTGTGGTGTGGGCT
>NW_010432519.1:7718-8003 GCF_000710305.1 Buceros rhinoceros silvestris | reverse complement strand
GGGGGTGCTCAGCTTGTGCGCTGGGGTCCCCCATGCCACATCTCGGCTTTGTCTCGGGAGTTTTCATGCCTGCAGTGTAAACACAGCTGGGCTGGCTGGGGCTCCTCCTCACCCCCAAAACACCCTGGCTCCTGCTGGAGCAGGGCAAATTCGCCCTCCGGGGCAGCACCCATCACTCGAGCTGCCTCGTGTGGGGGGTTTGAGGGGGCTGGTGGGGCGGCACGTTGGGAATGGAGCAGGATTGGTGGCCAGCCCCAGGGTGGGGGATGACACAGGTGTGCCAGG
>NW_010432519.1:5298-7692 GCF_000710305.1 Buceros rhinoceros silvestris | reverse complement strand
TTGGTGGGGCTGGTGGGGCGGCACGTTGGGAATGGAGCAGGATTGGTGGCCAGCCCCAGGTTGGTGGCTGACACAGATGTGCAGGGGCTGAGTCAGGCAACTCCTGTGTCGTGCTGGCAGCTGTGATGCTCAGCGTCTTCCTGGTGATGCTTCAGCACTGGGGGAAAGCTGAGCTGGGGTTGGGGAGCAGTGAGTGGCCACTGTGCTGAGCATGGCAGAGTGTTTCCAGTGGAAGGAGGTGATGGGACTGCCCAGTCCTGCTCCGGATGGGGGGGCAGCAGTTGCTGTGAGAGCCTCTCACATCCCTATTGTCATTAGGGACCTCGTAGCTCAGGGTCTGGCTCTACTTTTTGGGAGCAGAGGCAGCACAGAGAGCAAAGGTGTCTGATGATCCCATCTGGCCCACCCTGGTCCCCACCTCAGCAGGCAAGTGGACTGGGTGGATGTGGATGACTTGGCCCAGCCCACGGGGTCTGTCCCACCCAGAGCTGAGCCCCCAGAGACAGAATGGGGGGAAAGCAGCAGAAAAAGGGGCTTCAAGGGTTGCTTCTGGTGCTCTGTTGTGTTCCCATGTGTGCCCACAGACCCGTGCATGTTCTGCAAGATCATGCTGAAAAATCCACTCCTAAACCCTAACAACTCCATTTCCTCCCTCTCTGCTTTTATGTGGGGTGTTTCCATGTGGGTCCTGGCGAGGTTTGGGATGGAAGATTGGGAACGGCCATGCCTGCCCGTGCGCGCATACGGCGTCTCGATGAGGGAAGAATGGGCGCCCATGGCCCACGTGATGGGAACTCGCCAGGCCATGAATGGGGGAGATATTCCATTCATAAATGCAGGGTCCTGCCGCAGCCGCGCAAGCGTCGGCCTGGGCTCTGCTGGGAATCCCCAGCCCGCTGAAGCTGCTCCTCCCTCTGCCAGCAAATCCCCCTTAACTCTTTGCTCCTGTTCGTGTGGCCTCCACTAATGGAGGCCTGAGCGAAAGCCCTGCTTGAATTGCTGCCGAGGAGGGACGCAGTGTTCCCCTTTGCTGGCACAGTGGGGGCAGGAGGCATTGGCCGAATCACCCAACTCAGCTCCTTCTGCATTTGTTCTGTGAAAACAGACAGAGCTCAGGGAGTGGAGTGGATTTTTCTACCCTCTTACAACCCCCCTCCCCAGCCTGGGTCTTTCTGAACTCCTGAGTTTGTTTGCATGGTGAGGTCCAGTGTGGTGATTGTGGGAGGGACAGGAGATGCTCCCAGCAGTGATGATCCAGGGCCAAATGGCTGCTTAGTTAATTATGGGAGGTAATTAAAGGGTTTGAGCCTAGCTGAGCTGCAGTGAGGGGGCTGGCCAAGACTCTGGGCGAGCTCCCAGCCTCTTGGCCCTGCTGGGGTTGCAGGGGGTTCGGCCCATGTCCCACAGGTCCTGCTCCTCTGGCTGGGATTGCACGTGCCTGTGCAAAGCCTCGAGATCCTTTTGCTTTTTAAAATGGTGGTTTTGGGTCTCCCTGTGAGCATCCCCAGCCCGGGGGGTCCAGGGGTGCGGCTGGTTGGAAGGGCTGTTTTGCAGCACCGAGAGCCAGCGTTTTGCAGTAAATACTGTTAAAGGTCAGGTCGGAGCTGGCTTTTGCTGGCCCTTCCTTGCCAAATCAGTGAGCACCACTCAAGTGTCTCAGCTCACTGAAGGCTCTGCGGTATCACATGAGGCTCCAGAGATTTTAGGGACATGAGGGTGCCTGGCGGAGCTCAGTCCCTGATATCCATCCCCTCCTAAGGGGGATGCTGGCAGCCCTCATGCCATGGGAGGTGTTTGTTGGACTGGGGTTTGTCCTGTGCTCGGCGGACACCCCGTCTCCGTGCTGACCCCCACCCTTTCCCTATGCCCCCCCAGAGCAAGCTCCACATGGAGGGTTTCCGCAGCCTGAAGGAGGGCGAAGCTGTCGAGTTCACCTTCAAGAAGTCGTCCAAAGGTTTGGAGTCCATCCGGGTGACCGGCCCGGGGGGTGTCTTCTTCATCGGCAGTGAGAGGAGACCCAAAGGCAAGAGCCTCCAGAAACGCAGATCAAAAGGAGACCGGTAAGAGGCTGCCAGGGCCTGGTCCAGGGCAGGGTTTGAGCTCTGTGGGCACCAGGAGCTGCCCAGCGCCCTGCCCCCGGCACAGGGATGGGCTCGGGTCCAGCGGAGCCGGCAGCGACCCTTTCTCTGGGAAAGCAGCTTCCTTCAGCGGTTAATGAGTGGCAGATGCAGCTTGGTGGGGAAAGGGCAGCAAACCAGCAGCGAAAGGGCAGAGGTCAGGGACACCCCGGGCGGCCGCTCCCCTTGTTTGGGGTTGCCGTGCTGGGCAGGGGTAATTTTCTCAAAGAGAAACCCTTGCTTGTGGGAAGGAAATGGCCGGACGTCCTGGCAGCAT
>NW_010432519.1:2985-5136 GCF_000710305.1 Buceros rhinoceros silvestris | reverse complement strand
GGTGAGGCTGGGAGCCCCAGGGCGAGTTTCTGGCCAGCCCTTCATCCCCCTTCTCCTCTCCTGTCCTCTCCATCCCAGCTGCGCGGGGATGCCTCATCCCAGCTTTCCAGCGGACGCTGCCCACCTCGCCCTGCTGTTCTCACAAGCGGGTTTTAAAATCCATCAGAGAGGAACTGGGAAGGAAAAGGAAAGCACGGGATTGTGGCCATCCCAGGCAGACGCAGGATTTAGTGCGGACTCAAGGCAGGTCCCTCTGCCCGCAGTGCTCTGGTGCAAAGGTGGCGCCCAGGGGATGACTGCTGAGAGGCTACAGCCATGAGGGAGGCTGCGTTTGGGGTTGTCCCCACGCCAATGGCCACGGTCCTTGCAACCGCGCTCCTGGCTGGGGCTGTCAGTTGTCCGGTTGCCTGTTCCTCTCTGCCGCAGGTCCATAGCGTGTAACCCGGGTGCAGCGACTGTAGACACAGGAGCCAGAGCCAGGACGGAGCCAGGGGGGTGGAAGTCCCGACATCCCCCAATTTTTTTGTCCCTGAGTGCTTGGTTTCCATGCGGGTGTTTGCTGCCACCTCCTGGGTACCAGCAGCACCACGGAGCCAGGGCCAAACTGGTCCTGCTGGAGCTGGGGCTCTGCGGGGTCCACACCCAGGGCCACCTTCCACCCCCAAAGAGCCCACCCCGCAGCGGCCAGGCCCTTTTAAACCTGGCTTTGCCAAGCCAGATGGGTCCCAGGCACGGCCACGGCAGCATCCCACCTCATTTCTCCTCCTCGAATCTCTCTCCTCCCCCTCCTGCAGATGCTACAACTGCGGCGGGCTGGACCACCATGCCAAAGAGTGCAAGCTCCCACCGCAGCCCAAGAAATGCCACTTCTGCCAGAGCATCAGCCACATGGTCGCCAACTGCCCAGCGAAAGCACAGCAGTCCCCCAGCTCCCAGGGAAAACCTGCCTACTTCCGAGAGGAGGAGGATATGCACAGCTCAGCCCTTCTCCCCGAGACCCGGGAATGATGGTGGGTGGTGGGGAGGAGGGGGCTTCCACCAGGACGAAAAGGCTTTGGCAAGGCAACAGGAAGACAGGGGGGTTCAGAGGACGGAGGGCAGGAGGGAAGACAGCAGCGCTAACGGCAGGGACCCGGTGTCCCCGCACAGACCTTTTCCCTCTGCGCCCTGATTTAATCAGGATGTCTTGTTCCAAAAATAGGGGGAGGCAGCACCCAACACTCTCTTCCAGCTAAAACTGCCCACCAACCATATTTGATCCAGCTTTCTTCTTTCCCTCAGTGAAGCCAGGCAGCAGCGTCTCTGGGAAGAGGAGCAGAGAAGCCACGTCTCGGGGTGGAGCTCATGGCTCCGTGTTCTCCTGAGCTTCAAGCAGGCTCTGGCACAGCTTGGATGAGCGGCAGAGGACCCGCTCTCCCGTCCCTCTCTGCCCCAAGGGGGAAGGCTGGCTGCGAGCGCTGGGGAGATGCCCACAGGCTGGCCCCATGGGTCCCTCTGCCCCTTGCGGTTCCTCGGCGTGGAGATTTGCAGTTTTTCCGTGATTCCTCCATCGCTGACACCAGCAGAGCCCAGATTCGGGCTCAGTCTGGAAGGAAATGGGGCATCTCTCAGGGCTGGGCTCACTTGCCACCTGCTTGTGGGCTTGAGGGAGATCAGGTCAAAAGAAAAACACTATTTTTGCCTCTAAGCCTTCCCAAGTGCCAGCCCAGAGAACACAAGGTGTTTTATGCAGCCAGCTCTTCCCTTCTTAGGCTTCTCCCTACCTTCAGAATGGGGAGCCGGGGAGCGGGAGGGCTTCACGGAGCAGAAACGCTCTTCGCTAAGCTTTGGGCCCCAGACATGGGGCAGAGCCAGCTCCCGGGGATGTTGCTGGCAGCGTCCCCCGCTCAGAGGTCCTGCACACAACCCAGTCGGGGCTCATGCAGATCCAGCCGTGCCACGGTCCCGACCGCCTGGGTCTCCCCACAGGCTCTGGACCAAATCCACGCAGGACAAAAATTCACCTCTGCTCCTCCTGCCCATCTCACGCTCCCCAAACCGACGGCTCCCAGGCTGAGCCTTCCCAGGGGCATTGGAAAAGGGGCGCCCCAGGCTGTTAGTGCCTGCTGTCCTCCCTCCCCACTGGCCCCCCCAAGTCTTGCCTTTATTTAT
>NW_010432519.1:2455-2908 GCF_000710305.1 Buceros rhinoceros silvestris | reverse complement strand
TATTTATTGGCCCCGGGGGACAGCCCCCTCTCCCGGGGCAGCGCCCCCGTCCATGCTGAAGCCAATGCCAAGTGAAACCTGCACTAGGACGTGCGTGAATGACGTATCTTTGGGTTTGTCGTCTTTGTTTTGAGGTTGGTTTTTTTTTTTAATATAAATATTCTGGTTTTTTGTATTTTTGTATATTTTAATCTTTAAGAAAAGGAAAAAAAAGAAAAAAGAGAGAGAAAGGACGTAATTCCTGCAACTTATTCTCAGGTATTCGAGCAATCTCAGGGATAAAATGTCTCTGTAGCCCAGTGCTGGGCAGAGAGGAGGGTTTTTTCTAACAGCACAAAGATATGACGAAGTTTGTATTGGAAGTGTAGATCTACCTCACTGGATGGTCGCTAGGTGGTCTGATGCGGTGTCGAGCCTTTCAGTTGTGTTTTTTGGTGTGTTTGGGGTTTGTTT
>NW_010432519.1:658-2299 GCF_000710305.1 Buceros rhinoceros silvestris | reverse complement strand
TCCCCATGGACTGCGGAGGAATCTGGGTCTGTAGCTCCATGGGTGGGGATGGAGGAGCCAGGCAGTACCACAGGGTAGGGAACAGCTGCTAGAGCCCATGTTGGCTCCCCAACTCCAGATTTTCTCCCAGCCTGGTGGCTTTTGAGGACTGTCCTTTATTTCTCTCTCCTGTTTACGCTCACATATCCCCTCCTTGCCGCCCTGATGGGAATGCTCCAGCCCGCCCCGTGCCCGAGCGCTCCCATTGCCCATGAGCTGGGGCGACACACAGGCTCCCAGCAGGCTGGTGCCATGTGGCTGGGGGTCAGAATGGGGATCCCAGCCTGTTCAGGGGGCCATGACAAGAGCTGACAGTGGCCAGGGAGGTTGTTGGGAGCCTGAGGGTTTTCCTCAAGCCCCTGCCCTCGAACAAAGGGCTGGTTGGTTGCTCGTGACCCCCTGGGACGAGGGACCTGGTGCCAAGGTGGACCCAAGTTCAAGGGAGGTGCAACTGCTCCATCTTTCTTCTCCCTTCCCGGCTTCTCCCAAATGCTGTCTCGTGACAGCCAGGGGCATCTCTGGGTTTGGGTTGCAGCCCAGGGGCTGGTTGGAGCCTTCCCGGCGAGGGTGTCTCGCCGTGGCGGTGTCTCAGGCTGTGGGCACAGTTTCTGGTGGGTTTTAGGTAGCAATAGGTTTAGATGTAGAGCAGGGCTGGAGCAGACAGGGATCCCCAACTCCATCCTTGCCGACCAGCATCGCTGGGGGGGATTGAGGCTGCCGGAGCCCCGTGACCCCTCTGAGGCTTTGCAGGCGCTGGTGGGGATGGAGCACAGCTTCCCCGCTGCTGCCAGCCCTGCTCCCGTAGTTTTTATGGTGAGGTGGTGGTGGTGTCTTCTTGGGAGGGTGGGGGAAGGACTAATAGTTCTTGACTAGCAACAGGATCTGTACAAACCTGCTTCAGGAAAACGGCTTTTGTCTGAATGGGGTAAATGCAATAGAGCGCACTGGGCTGCTGCGTGTCTGCGGCTGGGCCTCGGCCCCACTGCCGCGTGGCGGGGGGCTGCTGGCCTTCCCCTGGCACCTCAGGTGTGCTGAGGAAACTGCTGCCCCCCTCATTCTTGTACCTGTCTTGAAGAAACATGTAGGACCTTCCCCCCCACACACCCTTGCTCCCAGTTTAATGGTTTGGTGATTTTCCTGCTAGGTGTCTAGTGTGTCTAAATACCTCTGTAAATCTTTCCACTTTCTCTCAGTATTCTCCTTGATTATTGTTTACAAACATAAGTGGAAAAAAAAAAAGAAAAAAAAATAGCCAAAGCATCTAATAGGTTATGGACCAGGGAGACAGGATCTTCTCTGATACTCTACCTTGCAACTCTGTGTGGGGATATGAGCTCTGTAACCGTCCCTGTCCAAGGTGAAAGCAAACAGCAAACAGCGCAGAGAATTGCTCAGGTTTCCCCCAGGGCTGGTGTGGTCCCAGGATGCAAGAAAACAGGGATTTTTATCTGTAAAGTGAAGCCACGTCGGAGGAGATGGGATTGATTCGCATCTTCTCCTTGGGTTTGTCATTGTGGTTCTTCCCGTGTCTTGACAATAAAGAACGGGATGGTGGCATCGACAACCGCCCTGCCCGTGCCCGGCTGGCAGGGGCTGGGCCAT
>NW_010432519.1:0-546 GCF_000710305.1 Buceros rhinoceros silvestris | reverse complement strand
CCCGCCCCCCCCGCCCTGCCCGTGCCCGGCTGGCAGGTGCTGGGCACTATGCAGGAGGGGACAGCGAACTGCGGAGCGGTGAGAGGAGCTGCACACTCAGGGTCCCACTGTGCTGCGAGAGCGTTTGAATGTATGAGGAGAAGGTGCCCCTCATGGCTGGGGGAGGATCCCCCCTGGTGCAAAAGCCTTGAGTCACAAGATTGTCTGTGAGGAGACGGAAGAATGTAATCCATGTTTACTGCTAGCAACCAAAGCTTGTTGTGACAAACTCTTGAATTTTTATGAAGTGGGTGGGAGGGAGGGAGGGGATAATCGGGGTGGCTGTGTGTGGGTTACCCTGAATTCCAAAGAGATTTCCCACTGCAGCCCCTGCAGCGAGAGCCCCCATTCCTGTTGCTGCAGGTTATTCCCTCTCCTTTTTTTTATTTTTTTTGTTGTTGTTGTTCCAACTATGTAAAATGTGGTTTTATTTCTTTTCTGGAAAAAAAATAAGAATAAAGACCATGGGCAATGGCTGCTGGTGATGTTCTGCATGTGCAATTATTT
>NW_010432518.1:24120-42291 GCF_000710305.1 Buceros rhinoceros silvestris | reverse complement strand
TCTCTGGGTCCAGCCAGCCAGCCAGGTTTTGGTCCAGCAGAGAATTCCCTTTTCCCCGGCCAGCTTGATTCTTCTCTCTAGAAAAACAGGATGAAGAGTCTACCAATCTTTTTATTAATTTGTGAAATACAAATACACTCTCAACCCTCAGGAAACGTTGTTAAAAACAAATCCCAGCCCTTTCCTAGATGCGTCACTAGATGGCCCCACGTCTGAAGCAAACATCCCAGAAAAGAGCTGCTGTACTGGGAGACCTTTTGTCTGCGCTACCCAGCACTTTTCACAGGTTGGCAAACACATGGAGAGGTGTTAGTTTGGAGCAAAGGAGGCTCCGGGGAGACCTTCTGGCTCTCTACAACTCCCTGAAATTCAGGAGGTTGGAGCCAGGTGGGGGTCGGTCTCTTCTCCCCAGGAACAAGTGACAGGATGAGAGGAACCAGCCTCCAGTTGCCCCAGGGGAGGTTGAGGTTGTCCCTGAGGAGCCGTTTCTGTCCCGTTGGGGTTGTGCAGGCGTGTCGCAGGCTGCCCAGGGCAGTGGTGGAGTCCCCATCCCTGGAGGGGTTTCCCAGCCGTGTGGAGGTGCTGCTGAGGGACAGGGGTCAGGGGGGACCTGGCCGTGCTGGGGGAGCGGGTGGACTCTCTTTGGGTCTCCAACCCAAACGATTCTGAGATTCTATGACAATAAAACTGCAGCTGATCGTGCTGTCTGAAGTCTCCCGATGAGCAGCAGAATGCTGTGCGGTATCCACTGCTGTGCATGGAGCAGACGGAGCAGACAGGTCTTGTCTGGCAAAGTAACAGCACCCTGAAGAGGTACGTTGGTTCTGCGGTAGACTGCACCACCCAAAAGCACCTTTACTTGTAGGAGTGAATGACTCTCCAGTATCCACAGTTTGCTGTAATGGTGCTTCCTTCCAAGAGACTGGGGAGGATAGGTGTTTGCATATGAATATTCTCTTTACACATCTTGTGGGAAGTAAAACCATGGTCCTTGGTCAGTAGTAATTCTTTGGCTTGTTTGTGTGCCAGGCACTGGCAGAGCAGCACAAGTCTTTGCTATAGACGTGGGGGCTCTGTTTCCAGCATGAAGAGTACAAAGATTTGTGGGTTTGTCACCTGCGGGTTCCTAACACCTGGGCTAGGCTTATTCTTGGGGATGGATGCAGGCACTGTCTGACTGGGGTAGAGGGAAGGGAAACGGTGGGAGTGGGGGTGGGTGTATGCATTACTGCGCAATGTGATCAGGAGTGTATGTACCACGCGCGCAACAGAGGCTGCTGCTCTTTGCCTGTCCACTGAGTCCTACTCCTTCCTGCCAGTGTGAGCTGGGTCCCTGTGAGTAATCATTGAATTATAGAATGATGGAACATCTCAAGCCAAAAGAGACCCGTAAGGATCATCAAGTCCAATGAAATGCCAGCATCCTAAAAGAGAAAAGAAATAATTTATTTGCCCAAATGAGGTTTTGGCCATACTCGCTTTTCCTGTGGTCCCAGCTTCAAATCCCTATGAGGCAGACCAAAGTCGATATGCCAATTTCTAGAGCTTTCCTTGCAGCAAATTCTGTCATGATCCTAAAATTTCAGGGTTCATCTGCAGATGCTCAGAATATATGGCATGTTTCATCAGAGTAAGCTTTGTTCCCATATCTTACGAGACTTCTGTTTCCACGGCCCCTTTTGCTCTACCTGATATTGAACCTTATGCTCCCCCACATGTAGCTTTGCTGAATGATGACAAAAGTGTTTTATGCTGCCTTGTTTTTGCCTCTGAATGACTTTGTGTTCTGTAATCTGTGTGAAGAAATCCGTGGGACTGTCTCCATATGGAAATTTCTGACTTTGGGCACTCCTGTGTTAAAATCAAGCAAGTTTGGTGTTATCCCTGATTTTTTGAGTGCTCTGTGTTTGTCTTTGTGTTTATGTATGAAGACCCCTGAAACGGGAGGTGCCAGCAGTGTTACAGCTGGTCTTCGTAGTGTAGTCATGCAGATCCCAGACCTGTTCTCCATCTCCCCTTCTCCGAGCACTCAGAAAACGGAGCCACACTGGAGCGTGAGGTTCCTTGCACAGCCCTTGGAGACACTTGAGGTGCTTGAGGTGTGGGAGAGTCCTACCCTGAAACGCACAGCAGCCTGAACGTGTTGGAGATCCGTAACCATAGTAAGGGAAGCAAGTTATTTTTTCAATCTCAAAGTAATTTTCTCTGGGAAAAGGTTTCTACCCATCTAGTAGCCTTGATAATGTATAAGAAAAATTACACTGAAAACCACTTTCCTTCTGTTTATTAACAGTGAGTTGTTTTACAGTTCTTACATGCTGTTGTCTTAATTTGTTTGTTTCCACAGGCTACATTTAGATGCTGTTTACAGCAGTAAAGAGAATATTACATTTGATCTAGAGTTCTGTCTTAATTCACAGGATGAGATGCGAACAGAAGCTCGTCGAAAAAATCTCCTCATTCTAATTTTGCATTATTTAATGGAGGAAGGGTATGTTTTTTCAATAACGGTGCTCTGCATTTGTGGGTTTGTGTGGGTCTGACCTCCCGTAACGTGTCCTTCTGTCCTCTAGTGGCCAGATGGACAGCATGGCCCTCTGGTTTGATGAGGAAAAGAGGTGAACTACTATTGCCTATCTTGGCAATTAATTCTGCTAAATTGGTCAGTTTCTGGAACAAAAATGTCCTGTATAGTTTAAAAATACTTCAGAGCAAGCAGCAAAGGATTTTTAAATAAAGTTTATGCTTTTATAACAAATACAGTTGTGGGGAGGTGAAAAATACCATATACTTACTAGTGCCATTGTTTACTTTTTCTGTCAAAAACCAGCATAAGACAATAACTCTCATTCTTTTGATCTTTGGTTTTTTGAAATTACCAGGTACATCGATGCTGCAAATGCTTTGGAACAAGAGACAAAATTAAGTTTACGTGGCTTTGAAGTCTGTGACAACATTGACCTTGAGACGATTTTGATGGAATATGAAAGCTATTACTTTGTAAAATTTCAAAAGTACCCTAGAATTACGAAGAAAGTCCTGGACTCCGGTATGTGGCTGTGTTCCAAAAAGAAAGATTTTGTTTCCAAAGTCTAAAATTAGTTATTTGCCTGATATACTCGCTGCCCTTCTCATGCATGTCAGCGTTTAGTGTTTGAGCTCTCTTTCAGTTACAGAACTATTGTTCCAGCCCGTAGGACGTAACATCTGAGAGATGGGGCTTTGAGCCCTTCTGCTCTTCCTGCCTTCTTTATGTAGAGGAACAAAAAGGTGATGTTTTTTCTGTCTTTTAGAAACTGCTTTGATATTGGAAAATCCCATGTAAGAGCAGAGTATTACGGCATAGATATATTCACTTGCTTGTCATAGAGAGCGAAGAGTTAAGTCCGTTCTATTTTGGATTTAATTATAAAATGAAAATGAACCACTTAAATGCAATATTATAATTTAGCTCATCCAAGCTAGTGCTTAAAAGTTTATCGCCACTAGTCTCATGAACCATTTGTTTTGCACATTTCCATATACTAAAGGTAATGTGCCAAACAAGTAATAGGTTTATTTGCTCCAAAGGACTTATCTGGGGTATAAATGAGTGATACAGAATAAGGCAAATCGGAAAGTGAGTGTTTTGTTACGACTTTGAAAGCCCGAATGGTTTTGTACTTGAGCACAAAATGTAACTTGTAGAAGCCATAACTGTGTAAGAATCAGTTATGAAGAGCTCGAAGGATGCAGAAAACACCAACGTCTCTACCTGTTTGTCTTGTAAGAATAATATAATCGTTAGAGAAGGGGACGATTGGCCAGGGAACATCTCTGAGCAGTTGTCTGTGTTTCCAGCAACTTTGAAATCACAGATAAACGAAATGTTATATAAATGTAATGAAATCACCTGTATGGGTGAAATGATTTTGAAAGGTACTGAAGCTACCAGTCATCATTACATTCATAGTGCGAATGACTAGCTGGAACTATCTTTCTGAAAGAGAGCTAGAACCTACCGATTGGCTTTAATACATGGCCATTAATAACTGGCCTCCTCCAAAGAGGAGCAGTCTCGCAGGACAAAACTGAAGGGATTTACTATGAATCAAGAAGGAAAATATATTACAAAGCATTTGTCACTTCATACTTATTCTTAGCCAAACTGAGGGGTAGCCAAGGCTTGATCCGTGGTCCGAGTGAAAAAAGCAGTTCCCAGAAGGGCACTCTTAGACACTTAGAAGCTCTCAGTAGCCATTTTTGGACAGTAAGCCTGTCATTCCCCGAGCCCAGAATTGCACCCATGCTGGCGGCGATGTGTGGTCCTTTTTCCCTGAAGCCTCCTGCATGTGTCTCTGTATTGAAGGAGGGTGTTGCCAGGTTCTTTGTGACCTGCCTTAAACTGTGTCCTTGCTCAGGCTGTGGTGTACAAGGGCCAAACAAGATGATTAGTGTGCTGTTTCTTCCTCCTAAATCCTTTGTGATACTCTCAGCAAGTCCTACAGAACCGTTTCCATGACGAATTGCTGTTTGCAGCAGTGGATGTACCAGCAGGATTACGAGTGCCATGCATGGGCTCTGCTGCCTCTAAGCACACAGTGTTCCCAAGCCCTTTGTGAAGCAGGTGGTTTTATGCAAGCGCGTGAGGATCTGGATGTGAGAGCGTCGCACAGAGAACACTGACAGGGGGTGTTTCGGAACACTGATTTTGAAACAACTAAGTGCCTGCTAGTGCAATACAAACCCTCAGCCTTATGACTTCACAGCTGGGCGTTACGAGTTTGACGTTTTGTGAAAAAAGTCTTTCTTTGACAGATATTGTTTCAAAGGATGTTAGAGGAAAAAGTAATGTAGTTCGATAACCACCACTGCAAGGTGACATTTTTGTTGTCATGGTATGTTGAACTTGATAAAATTACTATTAAGAAGAGTGAGGTAAATTCTTATTTCCAGGTCAGCAATGAAAAAATTATGAAATAAGTGTTCTGTGTGATATATTAAATTGTTTTGTTGTACTTCATCTAATTTTTTATAGTAGTGTCCATTTTACTGCAAGTTACATTGGCTTTAAAATGTAAGCAAAGAAACCAAAGACTGAATGAGCCTAAAATTTAACAAGCACGAAGTCAAACTGCTCTCTCCAGTATTAGTTTGTTTTCAAAACATTTTTTCGAGCTTGCCTTGCTTATAACTATGCTGTTCCTGTTTATAGATTGTTATTTCCAAGGTCATTAGTGTGTGTTCGAAAACAATTTTCAGAGGCAAAATAAAAAAACAAGTTGCCTTTCTTTTATATCTTTAATTATTTTCTATTGTAATATTAATTTTGCTACAGCAGAAAATAAACAACAGCTGAGAAGTGGAGGAAGACCAAGAAGGTAAGAGAAATGCATGGAGGGTGGTTTCTGGGCAGAAAATTTTCATATAAAAGCAATAGCAACTTAGTTAAAATAATGTTGTGACACCATAGCAATACTAAAGTCCTGAGTCACTCTGCTGACTGTGTGGTCCATTTTTCTGTATCTTTTAGAGTAAAATAAAGACTTAATTCCTAAATGGAGGTGAAAGCAATTTACAAAGTCTCTGTAGTGTGGATAAGGTAGAGTGGCATGTTTGAACGCAGTAAGCATTGAACTTTGCTGTGATTGAAACTGATGTCTTAACTTCAGTGGGAGAAAAGTCAGCCCCAAAACTGCTTTCTTTGGACCTTTTGGTATTTTGAAGGAAAAGAAGTTGTGAAAGCTTTTCAAGAAATTACCGATTTTTATTCTAGGACATCAGACTCTTCTCAGAGGTTCAAACATCAGACAGTGCAACGACCATTGTCAAAAACTTTACCTGGAAGTGCAACAGAATTTAAGTCGTCCTCCAAGGAGAGCCCCAAACAGGTTTAAACGTATTTTATCTTGGCAGCATTACAGATGAAATTAGTGTGATTTTTGTTTTGAAAGGTTATAGGCAGCAAGAGGATGTGAGTTACACAGCTAATAACTGTGTAAGTTATGGACTTTACTAATTATGTCGTTTAAGGATTATAGATATAAGACTTCAGGAGAATGTGCTTCCTGGCTGTGACTTGGGAGCAAATCAAAGGCAAAAATTAGAGAAAAAGGAGTCGTATAATCCAACCTATACTGAAAGCAACCAGAGTTTTCCCATTAACACCAGTAGATTCATCCTTTAGTGCCAGGAAGCCGAACAAACCAACCATGCAGAAAGTCCAGTGACATTGCAAGCATCTTCACAGTGCATAAGGTGCTGGAGACACCTTATGCTCTGTAATCTTTAGTTTCATGCGTCTCATTTTGGTAAGATTCTGGTGAAAACTCCTTCATTCCCATCCCTTACAGAGGAGGGAGCAGGAACAGCAGCTTGGTGAGCGGCACCATGTCTGTTATAGCTTGTGAGGAACTGCAAGGAGGAAAGTCTCTTTTTTGTTTTGTTGTTTTGTTTTTTTTTTGTCCTTGTCCATATTACTGCATAGGGTGGATCTCATCTCTGACCCATTCACTCACCCTTTAGAAAACTTTAGCTTTTGGACGCTGCAGCAATGACTGCTATGAAGTGAATGTCAAAGCAACTTAGAATCCTAAAATGGCTCCTCATTTCTGGGTTGCAGAATCACAGAATCACACCGAATCATTTTGGCTGGGAAAGACCTTTAAGCTCCTCCAGTCCCCCTGCTCCCCCAGCACTGCCAGGTCCCCCCGACCCCTGTCCCTCAGCAGCACCTCCACACGGCTGGGAAACCCCTCCAGGGATGGGGACTCCACCACTGCCCTGGGCAGCCTGCGACACGCCTGCACAACCCCAACGGGACAGAAACGGCTCCTCAGGGACAACCTCAACCTCCCCTGCTGGGACTTGAGGCTGGTTCCTCTCGTCCTGTCACTTGTTTCTGGGGAGAAGAGACCGACCCCCACCTCGCTCCAACCTGCTGAATTTCAGGGAGTTGTGGAGAGTGATCAGGTCACTCCTCAGCCTCAGCTGACATGCTGTACTGTGTACTTGCCTGTTGTTTCCACTGTTCATTGTTTCTTCCCTTACCTATATAAAATGCAGCTTTCTATAACTTAGAATTAAATATAATAATAGCAATAATAATAATAAATAATAACACCAATGATACAGCTCATCTGGGCATATATGAAAAGGTGGGGTAATAACTATAATGAGATACCTGCAACTTATCTACTTGGCAACACATCTGTTTTAAAATTGTTTTTTCTTTAGAATAATGACAATGCAGTTACACTGGAGCAATCCGACCTTGGTTTAAGCATCTCAGCAGTCAACAAAACTGGAGGAGACAGCTCTCACCCAAAAAGGGTTGGTGGAAACTTAGTATGTGATTTATGGAAGAAATGTGTATGTAGAAAAAACACATGGAAGTTTTTCACTAATATAAAATGTGAGCTTTTGGTATCTATTTTAATGCATAATTAGCCAAAGGGTCAGTTTTATGATTTGGGCAGTAATCCTTTGATGGGAAACTCTACTTGCATGTATTTCTGGCTGTAAAACCCAGTGGTTATAGCTCAAATTGAAGATAAATTTCAAATTTCTGGATGAGATGATAAGAGGCTCTGCAGTTAAATTGTTGCAATGATTGAGGAGGTGGGTGTTCTTTCTGCATTGCTACCACAAATTCTGTGGTCAGTTTTTGCTGTATTTGGGACTGTACATGATATAACGGAACTAATTGCTTTAATGTCCACCAAAATCTGGTCCTGCTGTTTTCACAGTTAAAGCCTATCAAAACATTCTTTTCTCCTTTAGGGCCAAGTAATTGACTTCCATGGGATGATTCAGGATGCTGTCAAAGTGTCGTCAAATGGAATAGCCTCGAACAGCCTTTATTGTGATCCAGATCCTTCAGTAAGTGTTCCTGGTCATGTTTCCATCCAATGAACACAAACATCAGTTTTATGTAACCAGGAACAAAATAAAATACCACGACAATGTTGTCTGTGGTCTCAAGTGCTAAAAAAGGGCTTAGATTCCTGAGGGGTGTATTTCCTTCTGGAGTGGACAGTTATACTTCATACCAGTCTGATTTATTGGCAATTGTTTATCTTTGAACAAGACAACAAATGCAAGTGATGCCTTATAAGCCGTATGATTCCCAAAAAAAGAAAAAAAAAATTGCAGAAATCCACAGAACATCTGGGAGTGAAATTCTGGTTCCTTTGAATTCAGTATGTTATTTAGTGCTGACTCTCGCTGAGACAAGAACAGAGTTTAGATGACTGAGACAGATAGAACATTTTCACTAATCACTCCTTGACACAAGCCATAGCTCCTAGGACAGCTGCTACACTTGGCAACTGCTACACTTGAAGAGACTTTCAAAACAGAGTATGTGGTGATGTGGAGAACCATGCTTACATTTTCCTCTCCTCTTAATCTGTGTAGGGCATGTTTCGGACTACATGTGCTGTAAGAGAGCTGCTCACGTTAAGTTAATTCAGGATGAGGTTCTGTCAGATGAAAAGATGAATTACTGCAAATATGGCTTAATTCAAAATCTTTATTGTTATCCATGTTATTGTTATCCAGGTTTAAAAGTTGATATTATTATTATGTGTCCACTTTTCTTCCTCTGTTTAAAAATAATTGAATTCTGACAAGAATTTATCTTTGTCTTTTTTAGGAACGATTACTGAAACCCCTTAGTGCTTTTATTGGCATGACTGGTGAGATGAGAGAACTTGCAACCATTATAAGCAAAGTAAGATCTGTATACATCCAGCTGTATAGACATCTTGGTTACCTTTGTCACCTGGCAATGATGTTTATTTCTCTTTACCATCACCGATAGTGCTTATTCTTGAATGTGAAAGCTCTTTCTCTTCTCTTACCTGTTGCAATGCCCAGCAAGTCATTTCTTTACGTGCAACGGTTCTTTCTGGTATGCAATGGAAGTAATTAAGACCCTTCCCCCTAATGGGGAGCCTGTAATCTAATCATGCTGCACCCCTGAGACTGTCGTAGCTTTTCCCTTTGTTCTTATTGCTACAGAAAATGTACAATACTGCACTGAAAAGAGAGGTTTAAATATGTTAGCTAATACCAACTATTATCTAATGTATTAACTAACCGTGATCAAATGGTTGGGAAAACTTTGATTCAGCTCTGCGAGTGCAGTGTCCATCCAAGGCACTGGGCTGTATTCAGTGTGGGTGGTGTGCCACTACCACAGCCATATCCTGATTCTGAGTGTATCTGCTAGATAACGGATTTATTAGACACTGATATTCCCACGTGCTTTTCAATACTAGTCTGTTGTGCTGCCTGCATGATCTGGACTCCACGACTTTTCTTGCTGAGCAAGGTGGAGAGATGCTGTTGCTGTAGGCTCTGCACGCAGGTCCCTTCCCTCATCCCAGCACAGGAGCTGCACGGGCAGCACTGGTAATACACCATACCCCAGGGCAGACTGGGGGTTACTCCAGGACAGGCAGTCTGAGACCAGGCGGGAATCCCAGCATGGTTAACACCATTTCGTTTCTCTCATGGGTCGAGGTGCAGTCTAGCCCCGGGCTGCTGGGGATCAGCCTGGTTATGAAGCAGGTAAATGCTTTGCATGAATCACCTCCCAGAGGCCTCCAGGCACTTGTCCAAAAGGCTTTATACTATCACACTATTTGATAGTGCTGTGACTCTTTCTGGTTATAAGCATCAGAAATGATGTCAGCTGTTGCTCCCACATGCTTATAATCGGCTGTTTGAAAAGCCTGGAAGGGTTTTGCTGACTGATTTTTATAGCTGTGCATGGCCCAAATTCTTAGTCTGCAAGTTTTGCGTTTGCAGTTTTGTAGGAGTGAAGTCTAAAAAATTTCCGTCCTTAAAGTAAGAAAATTCTCCTTCATTTCCATTCCTGTCTGGTTTTGAATGTGTGGTAAACCTTTAAAAGAGTTCTTGTTCTTGCTGCTACTTTAGCAAAAAGCAATAGGGTTGCTGTAACCTTTGTTGTGCTATGTTTTTTAAATCGTGGTGGTATGCTCCGAGTTGCTATGGTAATCAACACTGTGTAAATCGATAAAAATAAATAGCATGTGGTACCTACTCCACAACACAGTCTAATTTAATTTGGAAACAGTTATGGAAGTCTCAGTATCATAAATCTGATTCATCTTAATTTGCTGTTAATAGAAAGGGAAAGTGTAATCTACTCTATATAAATAATTTTTCTAATTGTGTTCAAACAAATCTTCCCCTTAGATATAAACACGTAATTTTTCTGCAGTCTCTGGGGACTGCCTCTTTTTATTGGAGAGTGGAATTTATCCCAAGTATTTGTGCTGAGAATATGTTATTTTCTGCAGAACAATTAGTCTCTGGAATGCAAAGCCACAGAATTTTACTAAGGCAAATGGAAAGAATCATGGAAGATTTGGAAAGTTTGATGAGTTAAATGAAATTAATTTAGTGAGTGCTTCAGAGCATAGTCTAATTACCGACTACCTTTTGATAGACGCTTAGGGGAAAATTTTCCTGCTGTTACAGAGTTTCTCACAGCTTTTCTTGCAGCATTTAAAATCTTGAATAGTGTGGAATAAACAGCAAGTTTTCACTGTTATTTATAATGTAAGTAATAATCTAAGTAATAATGTAAGTAATAGGTGCAGCCGTAAAGATGCTGAGCATCAAATTTAAAACAAAAGTGTTTTCACATTGCACATCGTTAAACTGTGGAACTTACTACAGAGTAAACATGTTCAAAACAGAGATAAGAGAAATTCACTGAAGAATGAATGTCAAGGTGTGTTTGAACTCAAAGACTAAGGTGTAATTTTAATTACCTCAGTCCTTCGGTTGCAGATTTTGGTGGGTGCAGATATGAACCAACATGTTACTCCTATTGCTTATACTGTTTTTTAAAACAATATTTGGCAGTGTATATGCTCCTAGGGAAACTAGGGGCTTGAGGGGAAGCAAGGCGCAATCTGTAAGGCTCCGTGGAAGTGACTGCTGTGTATTCTTTCCTCTTGGAAGGGCCCTGGTACGTAGGGTTTGCATCACTTAATCATCATCACGGCTTGACTTCGCGAGCGAAGATCTGGGAAGGGTTTTTCCCACGCTCACTGCAAGCGATGAGTGCACCCCTCGGGGCAGTGCAGTGGCACTCTTGTTTAATAACTGAGTCGATTTTTTACTTTGCCAGAGGTCATTATCCCAGTGCAGAAGAAGTTTTACTAACGAGATGTGATGTATGTTGCAGGACATTTATCTCTATAATCCTAACGTGAAGTGGGATGATATTATTGGACTGGATGCAGCCAAAAGGCTGGTCAAGGAGGCAGTTGTTTATCCCATAAGGGTAAGGTGCTGAGTAGTTTTGAGAAAACCGGTGTTGGGCTCATTAGCATTTTCCTTGTAATGACAGTGGTGTTTTACAGTTCTCACTGTTTCTGTGCTTTTGTAGGCAGTTCTTGTTAGAAGTATTCCTGTTCCTCTTTCATCTGACAATGGTATATGCATTCTACTATAGAAAAACGCTCTCTCAATATTAAAAGTGTTGGTCTGTGTTCTTTGGCACCTTTGGCAATGTAAGGGGGGCTGGATTTGGCCTATATTAATTCAGTGGAAAATAACTTACATAAGAGAGTATCAAACCAATTGCATTTGAAGAATTCACTTAAAACAGATTTCAGATGGTAAATACCGTATTTTTCTCAGAACTGAGATCATGTGTTTTATATTGTTTTGGAGGGGTTTTATCCCCTTCTTGTCAAATTTCTTAGGTGTCCCGAATGCATGAGGAGCAGTGGAGGTAGGGCTTAGAAGCCCTTGTATTTTGTTACAGATGATACATTTTTAATCCCTGGAATTATCCTCTGTTTCCACAGTACCCACAGCTGTTTACTGGCATTCTGTCTCCTTGGAAAGGTTTATTGCTGTATGGACCACCAGGTATGGAGAGCTTAATACCATATCCGTTTGTTTATCCCTCATTCTGTGTTTGTCCGGTGGATGAATCAGTGATGCTAACTAGATCAAATGTGTTAATAGCATGTTCTGTAATGTGAGATAAAAGGAGTCAATGTTAGATGATTACGTTTGTGTCTTGCACTCAAACCCGTCCATTTGTCTTGACTATTTCTATATCCAGGTCTTCCAAAAACAGTACTTACACTAACCATCTAGAAGACAGAGAACTTACATCTCCATTTTTACTCAGCTTGGGCTATATTAATGATGTTTAGCTTGACCTGATCTTATGAAATGTGAATAAATCTGGCATGGACTCACCTTCTTAAGGAAAATGCCCTTTCTTTCTTCTGTATTTGGGGATTATTTTGGAAATGAGGTGGAAGCTTTGCCCACTGCTGTGCTAGCTGGGTTCTTCCATGACAGCACAGATTCATTGCTCCCTCAGCTGCACTTTGACACAAGCACTACAACCACAAGTGTGTCTGGGAAGGGACAGAGGGCACAAGTGCTGCCTGAGTCAGGTCACAAAGGCTATCGCTGCAGTAAACTCCACTTGTTCCTGTGAATCTTTAGATGTACTTGCCTCAAAAGGCATCTCACCTTTTCAGCATGGAGTACAGAATTTGAGGAAGGTATTTGCTGGATTACCTGAGTTTCTCCAGACAGTCCTGAAAGAGCCACAAATATGCTGGGAGGGTGGAACCCTCTGCTGGGAGGAGAGGGCAGAGAGCTGGGGGGGTTCAGTCCGGAGCAGAGGAGGCTGCGGGGAGACCTGAGTGCAGCCTGTCAGTGCTGCAAGTTGGCACCATACCAGGTCAGGTTGGCCCTTGGGGCTCTGAGCAAGCTGCTTTGGTTGCAGATGTCCCTGCTGACTGCAGCGGGTTGGATTGGATGAGCTTTGAAGGTCCCTTCTAACCCAAACAAGTCTGTAATTCTATGACTTTCTGTGTTCTACTGGTTTTATCTGACTTGTAGCAGGATAAGGGGAATTATTCAAACACTTGTGTTGTGTTTCTTTAGAGAGTGAAGTTCTTCAATGCTGTTGTTTGTAGGGACTGGAAAAACTTTGCTTGCTAAAGCTGTTGCCACAGAGTGCAATACAACCTTTTTCAACATATCAGCATCCACCATTGTCAGCAAATGGAGAGGTGATTCAGAAAAACTTGTCCGGGTAAGAATTATTATCTCATTAGTTATACTTTAACAAACACCAGGTTCCCAGTTAAAGAACTGGAGTTTACCACAGAACTGGAAAGTGAACATTCTTCTGATACTCATGATCTTTCCTGTCTTGGACAAAACGTATGACTCTATTCCTATTTGGTTCTTCAAACAGGACCGCCACCACTTCTGCAGAGGTCTCACCATGGGTTGTTTTATCTGTGCAGTTTTAGCTGTGCAGTTTTTGTTCTGTAATGTAGGATGAAGCAGATATCCTGAAGGCAGCAAAGATTTTTTTAGTCCCTGAATAAGAGACAGGCAAGCAGAGTTCCTAACTAAAGTTGTGTTTGCTTAGTGACCCCTTCAAAGCTCTTCACATCCTCTCTTCAAGGATTGGCTCCTTGGCTCCCTACAAAGTGTTACTTAGATTGCCAAGTTCCTGACTATTCTTACTGTTCAGAACTCGCAAAGAATTGGCGAAGAATTCCCTTGCCACAAGGATTTTACAGTCGAACACAGATGTAATGTTGTTTTAAGGAAGGTACTCTGGTGGTAAATGGGTAAATGTATTTTTGTATACAGACTAGCAAGTGGCAAGCATGGCTCAACTGTGGTACAAAGAAAATTCAGGGATTCAGGTGTAGCATCCTTGCCCTAAGGTGCCCATCCTAACCTCTCGGTAATGTCCACCATTTCAGCATAAGAAATCCACAAGCGCTGAGCCTTCCTTTACGCTCATCCCTTAGGCTAGAGCGCTTCAGATACAGAGCTCTTGAAAATGAATGCTGGTAGCAGATTGCGCTCGGCAAACGGCATTACAAGCATTGCTAATCATTTAGGCAATCTCTGCAACGTAATTACTCTTCGTGTGTCCTCTCTCCTTTGAAATGGTGCCTTTTTCTTACAACATTCACCTCCTATGATATTGATCCTCTGGACATCCGTCTCAGTAGCTTTCTAGAAGTTTCCCTTCTGGCAGGAGTAGGGATGGGACAGTCTCGTTTTTGACACCACTACCCAAAAGGGGTTTGTGCACATGCTGCAGCATTTGATACTGAATTTGTGGCATTTTACCCTTAGCTGAGTTTTTAGCAGAATCCAAAAATAAAATAAGGTTGTGGATCGGGACAGCTCTAAGAAAATTGTTGTGTGAATTTATATCCTACCATCATAGGAGGCTGGTGCAGGAGTTTTCTGAAGTTGTGTGAAGCATACGTGGGTTCTGTGGCCATGGGGAGGCGTGTCCACTCATCCTGTTTTCCTCAGTTCTGAGCTGTACTGGTGTGATTTTACGTTTTAGATTTGTAGTAAAATTGTAGACTGGTCCTGGACTACTTGTGACTCTCGGCGAATTATTTAAACCCTGTGCTTCATAACCCAAGCATAGAAAATAATATACGTCTTCTTAATTTTTAGTAATTTTTGAAGTGTTCAGATTCAAAAGTGCCGTGTTATTATATATTGTTGGTGATATTTATTTTAAAACTCAGAAGAACACTTCACTGAAGAAGAACTGACAGTGTGTTCTTACTGCTAATATAAGCCTCTCTGGGTGTACAGAAAAACAGATGAATCTTCTTTCTCCAGAGGGCAGACCAGGATTGACAGCTTAATATTGCATGTTTTAATCTTGATTGTTGAAGCAGTTTATGCTTGTTTTTGCCAGGAAAAACATAATAACTGCTTGATTCTCATCAATAGAATCAATCCATTTTCTTTCATTATGGTTGAGCTGACTTGTAATATTTTCCCCCTCAAATCCTTATTTAAAAAAACTGTAAATGGAGCAACAACAAAAGACGGATGTTTAATCTCTGATAAGAATTCAGGAGTTCCCAGAATCCTCTGATGGATCATTTTCTTCTATCCTATTATTCGCAGGGTACTCTGATAGGATTTAGCGGGGAAGATTTACATACACAGACAGGATTACAAGGCTGTGTTCTTCACATCTCCTCTACAAACCTTTCAGAGTTTGAGAGGATTCAGGCACCCTCAGCCTACCCCAGCAGACATCCCTTTTTGTCCTACAAGCTTGGGATGGGGGTGCTGATATTTATCTTCTGTGCCAGCGGCCCTTAACGCCTTTTTGTGTTCATTTATCTATCTTAGAATCTTTTCACATTTACTCTTCTCTCTAAACAGGTGTTGTTTGAGCTTGCCCGGTACCACGCTCCTTCCACCATTTTCCTGGATGAGCTGGAGTCGGTGATGAGTCAGAGAGGCACTGCTTCTGGGTAACTGATGAGATCAATTCCTAAGGCTTCAGGAAGACACTTGTCTCCCTTCCGCTCTGTTTTTTCAATACTCTGTGTGTGTGTGTGCGTGCGTGTGTGTGGGTGTTCAGGTGCTGACCAGTGTTTAATCATCGAGCGTGCCTGTTACAAACAGATCTGAGCAGAACTAACGCCTGGGGCTACTCTATAAACTTCTTGATTAGGCCCCTGAAAGACTTGGCTTTTAGATTTTATTGACATTATAATTACTTTGAGTGATAATGGTAATTTCCTTGACTTTTTATTAAGCAATTTTTCTTTTGTTCTGTTGTCAGCTTTAGGAGCCTCGCAGTGTGTTACTGTCAGGGTGCACCGCTTCATGGGAGCGCTGCCTGCGCTCTTGGGGATTTAAAGAGAGAGGTGTAGTGGTTGTGTCATTCACAGTGGGTAAGACCGGTAGAGAAGCAAGCGTGGAGATTAGCGAGGGACCATGGGTCCAGCAAAACTGTGAGGAGGAAGGAGGTGTATAACCGGTGGTGCTGTACTTCAGAACAAGGGGAAATGAAGCCAGTGGGGGAACAACAGATGACTTCTCACTCTGGCGAGATGAGAAGCCGCTGATGTTGTGACACTTTGGACAGGCTTAGCTGTAGCAAGGTAAGATGGAGCGTACATGGTGGAATGGCATTTTCATTAATGAGACGAACTTTGGTGGCATTGCCAGGACTTCCAGATGCAGGAGTGGGAGGTGGTTATGATTGTCATCCATGGTGAGGGAGTTTATAGTTAAAAACAGATCGAAAAGGTTACTGATGAGGAAGAAGCAGGAGAAGTATAAAAATATTATTACAACTCTTAGGAGCCCATTACAGGGGATTTTATGTACTGTAAATTAGGTGTTCACAATGAGGTATACATAGAATATGCTGTATCATAAAGATACAACTTGTAATAATCAGTTGTAAAATTGTAAAAAATGTAAAATTGTCAGTTATAAGCTATAAATTACGGGTCAAAGTTTGCCTTCATATATATTTTTTAAAGCTCTCATTTACATCACTGGATTATATATTAGAAGCTTTATCTAAGATTATGTAGTTATTTTTTACATACCCTTATTAAATATCGACACAGTGTCGATCCCGGTGTGTGGATGCCTTTGCAGAAATAAGCTGAACGGTAGCTCTTACCATCTGAAGCCTGAAGATCTGGGTTTGATCCAGCAGTTTCCAAGAACTCCACATCTGGGACCAAGATTTCAAAACGGTTCCCTGCAAAATCGGTTACCTGGGCCAGGGCCAGATTTCTCAGCACTCTGCTTCAGTTCCCCTCTCTTTCTGAGGAAGGATCTTTTCTCTCTGTGTGCTCTCTGCCACATCGCTCAATTCCTTGTAATGCGACATATTTTTCTGTTTGGTTCTGATAGAACGTTTTGCAAAATACGGAATTCGGTATTAGGTGTATCTTTGTGTGGACACTTTAGATTCGCTCTGAATTGCTCTGAACGAGTAGGAGGGTGTGTTAATTATTTGATGGTGACTGTCACGTTATAAAAACTCTCCTACGCAGATTGATTGGTCAAAGCCTCAGCTGTTTGCTAGTGAACAACAGTGTTGGAGATTAATATGAAGGAGAAAAACAAAAATAAATATTTTCTTTGGATTCAGGACTAGTGAATTCTCCTCACTCTAATGCTCTGAAAAGAGTGCATTTAAGTAATCATTAGAAAGCTCGATTTTATTGCTTAGATGTTAGCTAATGGAGCTTAATCATGCTTTGAACTGGGGCAGAACTGTGACAGGGGCTCAGTTGCTGTGAATGACACTGTATAAATAAAGATGATTACTTTAATGCACTGAGCAAATAATGTTTCTCTGAATCTTGGTAGTGGTGAACACGAAGGAAGTCGGCGGATGAAAACGGAATTACTGGTGCAGATGGATGGCTTGGCCCGATCTGATGATCTTGTATTTGTTTTAGCAGCTTCCAATCTGCCATGGTAAGAGATCCAGAGAGTACATTTTGAATACATTTGCATGAGCTTCTAAGCACAGATAAAGATTTTATTTAGACTTTTGCAGGAAAAGCCTTGATATTTGGTTAAAGCATTTAAAGATTAATTTGGGGCTTTTACTTTTAAACTCTACAATTCTTGCTATTTGTGCCACATGAGAATAATCCATAATAAAGTCAGCATATGCTGGTGCTGCCAGCTGATAATATTTAAAATGGAGTATTTGACTTTATAGGCAAGTTATTTACTATGTTTAAGCTAAGAAGGGTTTCAGCTTGGAACCGTAAGGTGCTTAAAACCTCTAGTGCTTAGAAGGATACTCCATAAATAGGAATGTTGGATTTTATTGGTATCAAATATGACTTTTAAAAGTTGAGGGACAAAATTCTTCAGTTTTTTGAACATAATTTAGAATAGGAGAATAAATGGTGAAAGACTGGAACTAGGGCACTTCATCACGTTGGTCCTCAAAACGCACAGGACGTGTACTGAGAACAACGCAACCGGGGGAGAGTGAGGTAGGGAGGTCACGTTTGTGGTGTAACACCTGCGGATGCTCGGGACAGTCCAACAGACAGCTCATGTGCTGTCCTCAAACAGCAACTGCCGTGGCCACTGCCAGAGCGTGTTGATCTGGCTTGGTCATTCGTCTGGGCTAGTGTACTATATAATTGTTTTTCATACAAATATATTTTTAACAGGCTGATTTGTAGCTCGCTAATCATTTTCAAGAGTAGAAGCCAACCCCTGTACAGGGAATTGAAGTGCAGTGACGAAGTTAGTTTTCACAGATCTGGAACTAAACTGGATTTCTCCCTGTCCCAGGACTCCCCCTGTCCCTGGGCTAACGATCCATCTTCA
>NW_010432518.1:0-23982 GCF_000710305.1 Buceros rhinoceros silvestris | reverse complement strand
CTATGTGTTGAAAGCAGAGAGGGGAACCTCAGCAAGATAAACTGTGGAAATTATATTCGGTGAGGGAGAGTCTTGGAGACAGATCACAGAACCACAGAATGTTTCAGGTTGGAGGGGATCTCTAAAGCTCCTCCAGTCCAGCCCCCTGCAGGGAGCAGGGACATCTGCCCCCAGAGCAGGGGGCTCAGAGCCCCAAGGGCCAACCTGACCTGCCATGGGGCCAGCCATGGGGCTGCTCCCTCCCCTCTGGGCCAGGGGTTCACCTCCCTCAGTATGAAACGTTTCTTCCTAATATGGGAGAAGGGCAGCGACGTTGTGGCAGGGTCTGGAGCACAAGTGCACTGAGGAGCAGCTGAGGGACCTGGGGCGGGGTGGGGGGGTTAACCTGGAGGAAAAGAGTCTCAGGGAGACATTCTCGTTTTCAACAGCTCCCATGGAAGATGGAGTGAGGTGGGGGTCAGTCTTCCCAGGAACAAGCAGCAGGATGAGAGGAAATGGCCTCAAGTTGTACCAAGAACAATTTCTTCCCCGTTGGGTTTGTGAAGGCCCAGGCTGCCCAGGGCATTGATGGAGCCCCCATCCAGGGACATGTCATAGAATCACAGAGTCATCTGGCTGGAAGAGACCTTTAAGATCATCAAGTCCAACCATTCACCCTGCACTGCCAGGGTGTGTTGAGGTGGTGCAGAGGTGACCTGGCAGTGCTGGTGGAACGGCTGGACTCGATGAGCTTAAATGTCTTTTCCAACCTTAACGATCCTGTGATTCCGTAACAGATCAGCAGTTCAGAGCAACTGAGACTCCCACAGGGGTCAGTGCTGTTCAACACCTTCATCAATGGCTTGGGCGATGGGACAGAGTGTACCCTCAGCAAGTCTGCAAATACTACAAAACTGGGTGGAGCAGTTGATAGACCAGAGGATTGTGCTGCCAGTCAGAGGGACCTCCACAGGCTGGAGGAATGAGCCCACAGGAATCTCTTGGCAGCTCAAGCGCGGGTGATCAAACATCAGTACACGGAGCCTTCGTCGCTGGGGATACTCAAAACCTGACTGCCCTGAGCAACCTGCCCCAGCTGACCCTGGTTTGAGCAGGGGGTTGGATTAAATGATCTCCAGGAGACGCCTTCCAGCCTCAGTAAGAGCTCTCTTAGGAGTTGCTTGGTTCTTCTGTGATGTAAAGGCTGTGGTTTCTGTCCATCATGGGAAGAGATCCAGTCCGCATCCTTCTACAAGCCTGTCTTTCTCTCTACATTTTCTCTCCTAATGCAAAACCTAACGTGTCCCATGGAGCCAGGGAAGGATCCTTCTGAGACTCAGCAGGCAGGCAGCTCACCTGCGGAAACTCAAGTGCCAAAGGGGCAACATATTCAGAGGCTTTCATTTGCCTCTCTCTGTGGCCTCCCCAGGGCTTTCAGGCTCTTTAACGAGGAGAATGTCTGCGCGGGCACCTAAAATCTGGGTAGAAATTAGATGTATCAGTTAGGCTGGCTCCTGCCTTTGCCCAACAGTGTGAGTACAAAGCCATCAGCGGCTTTTTTAGCCATAACAGCAGAGTGTGCGTGTTGGTTTGGGGGATTTATGCCTTGGAAAAACTCATGAATTTAAATCAGTAGAAAATCCACCTCATTTTGCATTACAGTATCTACATGAAAGGAGCTGAGCAGAATTTGATTTAACTCTCTGAAAAGTAAGTAGCTACTGCGTGTGAACAGTTAGCTTTGGAAGAGAATTAAATACATTAATAATCCATTGGTCTCTTCATGGCTCGTTCGTGATACACTATAGCTATGTATGTCACGGGAGCATCGTTACCCTTTGAGCAAGAGAAACTCTGAGCCGTGCGTTGTGCCTTCCTGCGGTCTCTTCGATTATCCCATGAGTAACTAAGCTTCACATGTCCTGCTGCAAGCACGGCAGTGTAAAAAGGATCAGATGTCTTTAGAGGATCCAGGTCTTTCTAGCATTGCACGCTGGTTTGAAAGGAAAAACTGAGGGAGAGTTCAGAGATAGCAGCTTGTTCCAAAGGCCGTCGTGTGCTGGGTTGAGGGATCTTGGAGGTGTGTTGATGTGAGTATGGGGCTGACCTCCCTCTGCGTGAGATTCCTGCCTGTATCTTGTCAGTATGTGTCTGCAACCTGCAAAAGTCAGGCAAAAATTACAGAATACATTTTCGAGTGTTTTACGTGTGTGATTTTGGTTCATTTTGCAATTCCAAAGTGCTAATTTCTGCAAAATTTCTTCTGTGAAATACCAGAAATGACACAGCTTTTTAAAAGATAGATCCCAAATGACAAGATTTCTATCTGGGGGGAACTGCTCCCGCGTAAAGCTGGCAATCTCTGTGCTGGCAGCTGAGCCATTGTGAGAAGCCGGCTCCCGCTTTCAGAAGTGTTATACCTGAGGGCCTAGAATGTCCTTTTGGACTTCCTCAGTATTGCTCGTGAGCAGGCTGGATTTTGCCCCTCTCAAGCGGATCCAACCTACAAGTGTAGCGACTAGGTGATCTGGCAGGGACGTGCCTACTGCAAGAATATGCTTTAGGACATGGCTGCGGGTATGCTTACAAAGGTGTTTCAGGGGGGTGGAAAGCTGGTGAAAGCCGTGAGCATCTTACGTCATCGCTGAGGCTCACAGCCTTGAGAAATTCAGGACTCTCTGCTTCCGGAGAGGCCAGCGGGGTTTGAACCCCCTTTGAGATCTCGACTATATGTTTACAGATTATTTTTTGTGTGTATTAGTTGACACTCAGTCCCTCTGGAAGACCCCAGATACAGCTGCACAGGGGTATTTCATAATGCAGTTTCAAAATACCTGGTGCTGCAGCCCGAGTGGTGGCTTCACAGCACAGCCCTGCGTCCTTCCGTGGAGCTGGGTTTCAAGAGGCTGGATTTCAAGCTGGTTATTTATTCATCATGAAAAAATTAATACCTAACTGCTTTTAGATGAATGAGAGGAAGCCTAAACAAAGCTCTTGACGCTGTCCTGAGCTGCACTGCGGCTATTGATCTTCCCCTTCAGCCAGCGCTGGCTGCCCAGCCTCGCCTCCTGACACTCATCAGCAAGGCACTTCCTGTGGACAAATCACTTGTTGGAATGATTCGATGTAGTTGATAAAACAAAGGCCCTGCTAGTGGAGAAATAAAGTGATCCTTAGCCATGCAGCAGATGCTTCCCGAAGTATTGGCGCATTTAATTCAACTGCCATTGCCGTGCTGCTTTCTTCTCTCTCCCCACCCTCGGTGCTTTGGTGTAGGCTGATGGACTTTTCACCTCTGAGGTGAGCCGAGTCCCGTTGACAACAGGGGCACATGGCCAAGATGAACTCAAGAAGAGGTGGGTTACGAAACCCACACCAGAGCTGGGGTTACCCTGCAGTGAGCCCTTGGTGAAGTACACGGCGTGTACGGTGGAGAGAGAGCAAGGAAGAAGAGTGGAGGACAGTGTGGGGAAGCCCTGAGAGGAGCAAGAGAAGACACGGAGTGAGAACAAGCCCTCAGTGTGTGTGGGCCATCTGCACAGGAGGATGGGAGGTGGGAAGAATGAGAAGCTTGCTCATTCTTGGTGCCTTTTCCTCCAGAGCATCACTCTGGTGATGATCGCACTAGGCAGGGATTAGTTATGGACTGTTGGCCTTGTTGCTGTTTCTGGGTTCACCTCTGGAGTTCTTGGGGCCTCTAATTTCTGCCTAAAATGTGTTAGTCTCCCTTCTGAAAATGAAAACAGGTGTTTGTCTTGGTATCTTCATGAAATTTGGTTGTGATAGCATGGCATGATGCCTCCTGATGTCAGCCTGGGGGAGCTCCGAAGTCTCGTGCTTTGAAAGACCCTGTACAGCTTGTGTATCTTTTCACGAGCATTTCTTAATGCTTTTATGGGCTGTTGTTTCAGAGGATATTTTGTTTGGCTCAGTGCTTATTATTCTGCTCTGGTTAATGTCACTTAACTTTGGATTCTAGCACTGACAAAACAATTCAGCAAACACCCTAAACACTTCAGATAACAAAAACTTTATGTGTTTATTTTCCTCTTTGGCCAACAAGCAGGGTCACTGTAACCTTTCTGGGTAAACAGCAGTTTTTGTGTATCAGCCGCCTTATTTACAGAACATGGCTAGGGAGGTCATGAAACTGGAGTCTTGGGTCACACCCCAGGAGAGTCCCGCTCTGGAGCAGGAGGAGTGATGGGAAACGTCATCATCTGAGGATTTGTAGAGGGTTTGCAGAGACTCTGGCTGCGGCTGCCCTTTGTCCAGAAGTGCAGTTTAGAGAACCTGCACGGACACCTCTAAAACCTGGAGAAGGTTTGCCCCATTTATGCAGAGGGTGGCAAATATGGGCAAATAACAGCCAAGGGGCTGGTCAGCCAGCGGGTGATGATTCCTGGACAAGCAAAACAATTCTGGGGAGAAGTTGAGCTGAAAAATAATTTGGGAGGAGAGCAAGGAACTGACGTGCTTCTTTGTCTGGTGTGGGTGGGACCCTGTGTGAGAGGAGTTGCGCTGAAGTTGAATGGCATCCTAAATAGCTTAAAAATACCAGTATCGATATACAGGCAGCCATTGATTAGCAGGCGGTGGTATCTGCTTGAGGCCTCGATTAGAACTACTGGGATGGGTCTGAGTGAACTCCTGTTGTCCTCCGAGTTCCTGTTGATCTGGTTTTCCAATCTTCACTTTCATTGCCCTTGGCTCAGTGCAGGGGTGAGCTCTCCCAGAGCTGAGCTGGAAAAAGCTCCCAGATTGAGAGGTCCTTTCTGGGGAAAGGGACACTTCTGCTCCTGCTGAGCTGAGAGCCAGGCATGGTGTGGTCTGTGGAAAACCTAGGCAGGCACCTAGGTGGGGATTTGAGAGCCCATTTTTTGTTCTCTTTATCATGTGCTGTGCCGTTAGAAAACATTTGCTGTCAAAAAATAAGGCCAAGACACCAAAGGTGACAGAAATAAGCTCTGTTGGTGTGCTGCAGATCCATCTTGAGCTGGGTTTGAGCTCCCTGCAAATTAAAGAGGAGTTTCATACAAGAGGCATTGCTTGAATGTTGATTTTGCTGGCAAAAAGCTTTCACCCAGGGAATCGGGAAAGGCAGAGGCAGGGTTGTTTAAGCGTACCAGACTGCAGGAGCAGTCCTTCCACAGCTGGCTCCTTGCTCAGCCAGCAAGGGTGGAAATGGTGCTTGGGGCTCCTGTTTTTCTGCCTGCGCAAGGCACAATGAAGTGAGTTTCCCCTTGGCGGGAGTTTCTCGGCAGGTATGAGGACTGAATTATATTTTAAACTGAAATAACAAGTCTGTGGCTGAATGGGGCCAGTGGAGAAAGAGGGTTACAGCACTTGGAAGGATAATAGCTCAGAGCAGCTCCTGGGAGTCACCGGAGAGTTATGAGTGAGTGTTTTGAAGCAGCCATTTCTTCTTGAAAATTGTGTGGAAGACTGGGGTACTTGTAGACCGTTCCCATTACACAAGTGACAAGGGATGAATTGGAGGCATTTGCATTCAGTTGTTTGTTGTGTTGCCGTTGGATGCAAACAACTGAAAAGCGCTTGGGAAAAAACTAGATTTAAATGAACAGTTTGTGTGTGTCTGAGAGGAACTGGAGTGCCAGGTGTGTCAGGACTCCTGACGCTTGACAGAGTCTGTGGCACTGGCAAGACAGACTGTTTCTCGATGGTGATGAAATGCATTCAGAAAGGAACAGAAAGAAACACTCATTTTTCTTTCAAGCTTCCTTTGTGCATCACAAGCAAGTAAGAATGAAGAGCAGCCCAATCTGCTGCATCTTACCTTTCCCTTTATCTTTTTTTAAGGCAAAACACCTTTATCAGCGTTGATGTTGACAGCATCATGGTTTTGGCTCACTGACGCATTTTTCCAGCCTGTCCGTCCTTTACATGATCCTTTTCTAAAGGATGTTTTCCTTTGTGGCTGTGTTATCTGTAGTCTGTACTGCAGGGGCAGTCTCAGAAGGACATCTCATTTGCCACACACGCGGCCCTCACATCCAAGACCTTCAGTGTCTTACACCTACTAATCATCCCTTCCAAAGGGGCAGTTAATTAGCACTGACAGTGCCCCATGCAGCAATTTGTAGTGTCTTCCTCACAGCAAAGGGAGAAAGGGAGAGGTTGTACTGATGAGGCACGCCGCAGAGGAGGACAGGAGCCAGGGAGGATAACTACAGCTTCTGATGGTGGCCGTTCAGCCTCATTGTCACCAGCTGGCGTATCGCTAGCGTACTGAACAGGAATCCACTGGAAAATTAATACTTCCCTTTTCTTTTTTTTTTTTTTTTTTTCCAAATTAGGCTGACACAGTTACAGGTGGGGTTGAAAAATGTCAGTCCGTGCAGTGAGGAGCTTGCTGCCAGTGCCATGTCTCCCTCCACAGTGACACACGGTGAGATGATTCCTCTCCTGCTATGCTTGCAGGGAGCTGGATTCTGCCATGCTGCGGCGGCTGGAGAAGAGGATTTTAGTCGACCTCCCAAGTAAAGAGGCGCGGCGGGTGATGATCCAGCACTGGCTCCCGGCTCTGAGCAGCAGCGGAGGAGTGGAGCTGAGAACCGAGCTGGACTACGGCTTGCTGGGCCAGGTGGGACTGCGCTGCAGCGGGGACAATGGCCACTCGGTGCTGTAAGCAGAAGCGATACAGGAATTGTGCTATGCGGAGCTGGGGGAGGGACCTCAGCTCAGTGTGAGGTTCCAGCCAAAGGGAGACCAGTGAGACACGGGGCTGAGCATTTCACAGGCGCGTACCCGGCCGTGGAAATCACTGGTTTCACGTGGCTCTGCCTGCGAAACGGTCTATTCTGATCCCCTCTGCTGGGACAACTTTCCAGCCTTGAATACAGGGAGACCTCAGCAACAGTGCGTTTTGTCCTTCTTCTCACCGAGCTGGGAACACTTCCAATTCATCGGGGTAACGAACAGTTAATTGTGAAGGGAGGGTTTGTCACAGCTCCTCTGCTGCCGGAGAAAAGAGCACTTGGTGAAGAGATCCTCTAGGTACCTACCCGGCCTTCTTCAGTCCGCCCGTTGTCCCACACCCCGAGAGCTTTGAGAACACCTTGGAGCTCACCCAGCTGGCCCTTTTCACCTCTGTTCACAGAGACAGCAGGTTTTGCTTCATAAATGAGGAAATACAGATGTTTTATTAACAGGAAAGCAGGGGATGGACACAGAGAGGTGGGTTTTATTTGGCCTACGGAAAATTGCCCCTTAGAACAGAACAAAATGCCTGGTATTTTCCTGGCTTTCCTACCAGGCAGTGTGGGCAGTCACAGCACGAACAAGCTACACAGTATCGAGGGGAGGGTACGCTTGAATATATGTGTGTGTGTTTGTGTATATATACACAATATTTGTGTATATATATACACACCCGCATGTGTAAATATATTCCGTAGAATCACAGACTGGTTTGGGTTGGCAGAGGCCTTAAAGCTCAACCCCCTGCCATGCGCAGGGACACTTTCCACCCAGAGCAGGCTCCTCAGAGCCCCAAGGCCCAACCTGGCCTTGAACACTTCCAAGGAGGGGGGCACAGACTTTACAGGAATAGACTTTACAACTATTTTATATAAATGTACCTGCTCCTAAATGTCATTCCTGTCCGATTTGTGAGGCTGTATGCTGTAACGTACCGTTTTGATCCCATCACAGGAAACAGACGGTTACTCCGGCTCAGACATCAAACTGGTGTGCAAGGAAGCTGCCATGAGACCAGTGAGGAAAATTTTCGATGCGCTTGAAAATCATCAGCCAGGTACCACAGCTCTGAGCAGAGACCTGGTCTGGGAAACCTGATCTGCTGCACGAACCCTAGAAACGATGATGTTAACCCCAGCAGGTGGAGCTCTGCTATCTGCTTAGAGAAGTTCTGACTGCACGTTTCTGAAACATCTCCCTAAGCTCGCCCTTCTGGAAACAGGGACTTTTTTAAACACTCTGTCTGCACAAATAGGCATTTTATCTCACCAGGTTTATTCTGCCGGTTTTGTACATTACGTGGTGTATTAGGCGGGGACATAAACGAATGTCTTTTGGTAACAACACCAGTATTTAACCAATTGTCTTCTCCGCAGGCAACAGTAACTTGCCCGTGATCCGATTAGACACGATCACAACAGCAGATTTCCTGGATGTGGTCGCCCACACCAAGCCATCAGCTAAGAATCTAAGCCAGAAGTACACAGCTTGGCAAAGAGAATTTGAGTCGGTTTGACAAGAAAAGAACCCAAAGACTGAAAAACTCAACGGACTTTCGCTGTCCACAGTGGCATCACCTTGCCCTCCAAGGACTGAGTGGTGATGGGGAAGGGGGTGCCGCTGCTTCCAGGGAAGAGAACACACCGAGAAATGTCAGGGGGAATCCTCACCTTCAAAATAGAATGGGGCGGGAGGGGTGTTGTTTGGTTATTTTTTGTTAGCCATTTTCAATGACTCTTCAAAAAACATTCTTCATGGAAACAATGGCAGTTGCTACGTAATGAAGACTCCAGCCTTAATTTTATGTATAAAGACTTAGAGACTGATTGCCTGTCAGTCTTTATTCGTGATTTTCAGGTTCAGGGTAGACCAGCTGGAGCAGAAAGCTTGTTACGAAGTTTGATGATTAGTGTAATTCTCCCTTTCTCAGCCTCACTAGAGCATCAAAATCACCGAGAAACCTGCACCCTTTGTAATGAAACTTAGATCACTGTGTTCAGTGAAATTCAGTTCCTTCTATATTTGCTTAGTTTTGTCATCGTTTTCAGATGAGATCAAAGCCTCGACATGCCAAATGTGTTACTTTCCAGCTGGTTTGGGGTATTTCTGAAGCGGAAAAGGCAAGGAATGGGAGGAACTTGGAGACGTTGTAGAAAATCAGCAGGTTTAGGCTAATCTAACTCAAAACTACCAGCTGTAAAACACGAGCAGTGAGTCTTTGCAGCACAGCCGTAAATACGGGCCACGGTGGACACTTTCCTGCTCATAAACACAGCCAGGTCAGCAGTCAGGACCGACACATGTCCAGCTACCTTTTAATTGATAATTCTAACCAGTCAGGTTTCCAGGCTCCCGGCTCTCGCTGCTGCCCCTCTCTTGCTTGGCCAGACACCCACCCTCTGCAGTTCTCCTTGCACGGGCCTGTGCGCAGCATGCACCTGCAAGGTCTCACAGGCTGCTCTGACACGCTCTTCTTTTCCCCGGCATCACTCACGTTGTCAGAAGTCTTTATGGGCAATGTCTTCACAGGATTTTGCTTAGAGATCTCTCACCTCCCAACCCTGACGCTGACTGCGGGCCAAAGACGTCCCTAATGTACCCCAAGCAGAAACCAGGACAGGTTCAGAATTGCTGGCATGAATGCGAGACGTGTGAGTTTATTCCATTACAATTTATGACACACAAACAGGCGCTGAAGACAGGTTTGTTCCTGGGGGGGTTTATTGTGTTTCTACTGATGAGTCTACTCCATCCACACCCTCTGTGTCGGATGAGGATTAAATCTGAGCAGAGGTAACCACCCACCCAGTGAGGCTGCAGACAGACGCTCTTTCCCCTGAGGAGAGCTTCCCGTCCACTCACCACGATGGTTCTCCTCAAGCAGAGCGAGCATGGCTCGTTGACACAGACCTGTATTTTCAATCAGGTTAATACTGCAGTAACGTGTAATTACAGCCCAGTAATTGAACACTCGGCAGCGCTGTAGAACAACTGTGAAGGACTTGTACCATTACAGCTCACAAATGGGACAGAAAAACTCTTCACCCTCATTACAAAGTTGGTTCATACTGGGGGGATTAGCACATAGCAAGAGTGTTGCAAACCACAGAATTAAATTTCGTTTTACAGCTCTACTAACCAACTCTGCAAAAACCGGAATCTGTCCCCATGGCTTCTGAAGGATTTTTCCCATAACATTAAAAAGAAAACAAAAAAACCCCCAACAACAGTGAAATTTTGCAACTGTAGCATTAATAGGACCCTGCTGGAGTCTAATTTCGAAAATTCGCAGTCCCTAAGGCATTTAATACCAGATTTTTGTTTCTGTACCATTCTTTTTAATAAGAGATTCTAATTAAAACATCTGTAAAATGCTGACAGTTTTATGTAAAATTTGAAAAACAAAACCTAGGATCTGCTCTAATGAGAGGAAAGGTATCAACAGTAGTTATTATTAAACAATGGTGATAGTTTGATTTAAGAAGTCGCACGTTTCTAAATGTGCGTAATCTCTACCTTTAAATTAGAGCCGAGTTTTCACGCTCGGTGAGAACACTACAGGCTGACGAAGGCTCTGCGAGTCATTGAGGGTTGCTGGCTGGAGTATTTCCAGTGGGTTCTTTTCAGTTCGGTTCATTCAGCAGGGGAGCAAGACACTTCCCAGGCAGGGCTTTTCACCCGCTGCTTCCCGAAAACTGGAAGTAAACAGAACTCTCTGCCAGGCTCCCGGGGCCACCGAGGGAAGCAGCTGCGTGGGTCATCACCTTTCTCTCCCACCTGCTGGGTGTCTGCAGTCCCTGCCCTTCCACGACTCACGGCTCGGGTTTCTGATGCAATGCATGCACTGATCCTGTGACCTTCACTTTTGAAGGAAGAGTAAAGGAAATGATGTGACAGGAGATGATTCTTCAGACTAAGTACTCCCTTCCTCATAGCAGATGCTCTAAGATATGTTCCACCGCCGCTGGGAAATTCTCACAGGTTAAGTAAGGAGCGGGATTGATTTTGTCTTCATCTGCCGGTCGATATTTACCTGTGACAGATTAACAAAATTATGCATTTACCAAGCTCCTCTGAGTATCCCTTTTGCACCCCCAGAAAATTACGGCCTCCTTGGATCAGTTTCAACCAGACACGGTAGGAGGAACACCCATTGAGTCTCCTCTGCCACAAATACCCCACCAGCCAGCCGTGCCCCAGGCTCATCCCCAGCAGCGCGGCCAGCAGGTTGAGAGTTCTGTGATTGTACGTCTCCAGAAGCAAGCACTGAGCCTCACTGAACATTCCTCCCCCAGGGGCGGCTCTGGCTCAGATCGTGCACTGCTTTCACTCTGCCGTACGGGCACTGTCCTTTCTCTGACTATTCAGATATTCATTCCTGGTGAGGTTCTCGAAACAATCGTCTGACCACCTTCTGGCTTTTATACGGAAGAGTAGGGTTAGTTACTTCCGTTCACTTTCAACAAAACGGACCATGCGGCATGAACAGCTGCCACCTCAGAAGGACCTTGCCCAGTCCACGGTACCGTCAGTAACACTGACAATACCTGTCAATCCTGTAAGGTCCCACTTTCGTCTGAAGCAAAATTACTTTTGTAATGACTAGGGAACGTAACCAGAGTTCCTGAATGATCAGAGGTTACAGTGCTAGACAACTGAAGATGTCACAGTAAGAGTCCTCTCTGTTCTTTGATTAGTGCTTGAGGTTTTAGAGCCATTAGAGCAAAAAATTCGCACCTGCATTTCAGGCACACCTACCATTCACCCCCAGCTATTACTTTATAGCATGCTGCTGTCATGTGGGGGTCTGTGCTCTACCCCTGCTGCTCAAACATCACATAAAATGGCCAGTGCTGACTTAAACACTGACTATTGTTTGACAGGCTGCCACGCTGCAGCTGAGGAAATGTCTGCTGAATCCACCCCAGAGTGCTGGGGTGGTGGCGTCAGGGTCTCCCTGCAGCCCTCCCAGCTGTGGTGGAACGAGCTGCAAGAATGCCAGGCCTCTACAGATCGTCAGGGCTAGACCCAGGGCTCAGCGTGTTACCTTTGCTTTGGGCAAAGGTACCCCAGTACCCAGGGCCAGATCACTGCATGCACTCCCGTCCCCCAAAATGACCAACCCAAGGAGTACTTACCGGTCCTTACCAAAATCCCACGCATGCCCGCATTCTGGGCACCACCAACATCATCCCGGCAGTCCTGGGGCACAGCAGGAGATAGCTGGTTAGTGGACACAGACACCACTTGTTAAGTTTTTCATGACATTCACAACATTGAGGGGCTGCACCGTGTCCAGAGAAGGACAACAAAGCTGGTGCAGGGTCTGGAGCACAATGTGCTGAGGAGCAGCTGAGGGACCTGGGGGGGTTGAGCCTGGAGCAAAGGAGGCTCCGGGGAGACCTTCTGGCTCTCCACAACTCCCTGAAATTCAGGAGGTTGGAGCGAGGTGGGGGTCGGTCTCTTCTCCCCAGCAACAAGCAGCAGGACAAGAGGAACCGGCCTCCAGCTGCCCCAGGGGAGGTTGAGGTTGTCCCTGAGGAGCCGTTTCTGTCCCGTTGGGGTTGTGCAGGCGTGTCGCAGGCTGCCCAGGGCAGTGGTGGAGTCCCCATCCCTGGAGGGGTTTCCCAGCCGTGTGGAGGTGCTGCTGAGGGACAGGGGTCAGGGGGGACCTGGCAGTGCTGGGGGAGCGGGTGGATTCGAGGAGCTTAAAGGTCAATTCCAACCTAAACAACCAGACAATTCTGTGATTCTCTGCTTTGCAGGTCACTAAGCAGCCACTTAAAATCGGCTACGTGGAGTCAAATCTTTTAACTGTCTATTAGACAAACTGTCACAGGAATGATTTACCGTGTCCTTTTTACCTGATCAAATAACGACTGAAGTAGGAGAACTAACCCTATGGACTACGCATTAAACCCTGCAAGCTGTGACAGTTCAGTTTTCACCCCTTGCTTCACCCCAGCGCTTTTAGAAAGATCAGTTCACGGCATTTGGGAGGCACGACACGCAGTGGAGAGGAGCAGGTGATGAGGTGTGTGGTCCCCACGTACGTCACCAATCATGACGGCCTCCTCTGGGGCACAGCCAGTCCCCCGCAAAGCTTCCAGGAAGAAGGTCTTCTCCGGCTTCCCCACCACTGTTGCCTTGGAGTCCGTCGCGTATTCCAGCCCAGTTACAAAAGGCCCGGGTCCCAGAGACATGCCATCTTTTTTCTTGAAATATCTGGCTTTATGTATAGCTATCAGAGGAGCACCATCCAAAATCAACCTGCAGAATTGAATGAAGAAGGAAGTACAAAAATAATAGCTTAAAACCTGGTATTTACAGCTGAAGGACTCAACTGGCTTTTGTTTAAGTTGACAACAAAACTCCCACTGACTTTCATAAAGCCCCAAACTATAACGGATGCCAGCATTCATTTGGAGAGTTTAAAATAAAGTTCCTTCCTTTCTTTTCCCCAGAAACAGCTAGCTAATAAATCCCCCAAATAAAGAATTTATTACCTTGAGGATTTTAATAGGTAACTGTTTCTAAATCCTGTCTGTATCTCTCAAGCAATGAGGTCCATCACTCCAAGCACCCTCACTTCTCACTAAGGCAAACATCCCAACACCAGAACCCACCTGACTTCCCCACACAAGTATTCTGAGACACATTAACCACAGGTAGTAGCTGGAGGTAGCAGTTTGATGGCAACAGCCTTGATGTTGCCTGGAGTAAGAACACAGCAGCACTTCCAGGAAATCTGCAGCCCAGCAGCTCCTGAGGCTGGGTATCACTGGTGACAGCCCAACAGTGACATGTTTCCAGCAGAGATGACTACTGAGGCGAGTCCCACGGAGGTGGTGAATCATCTCACCTTAACTTTATGATTTAACACTGGAGGAGCAGCTCCCTGACAACAGCTGATAACCTCCCACCTTTCATGGGCTCACTTCTGCCCGGACGCACCAGCGTGAACCCTCCCCAGGGTTCCACGGACACCATGACTGCCTGCCAGCTGACCTACCCGTTAAAAAACCTGCACAGAACACGGGACTGTCTGGAGCGGGTGGAAGAACGTAAACGAGGAAGTAATGACAAAACGCTGTCACTCCACCCATCTCAGTCGGCACCTCCTCCACCTCACTACCCTGTCACCCCTGTCGGTTTGCGTCTGCTCGAGGGCTTTTGTCTAACACTTGCTGATTCTCCCATCCCTGTTACCCACCCGGTCGTTCCTCCTTACAGCAGTCGCAGCAGCTACCTGTCCTGTGGCAAAGGGAGCCTGCGCTACTGGAATCCTCCTGGTGCTACCAGGCACAGAAATGTTATTGCAGTCCTCCCCCTCGCCAGCGCCTTGGCCTCAGTGCAACCAAAGCCCACCAGACCGTCTCTACGAAGAGCTGAGATGACAACCGCCAATCGCTTCCTGTTCAGTTTTACAGCAACTTCTTCAGGTGCTGAAGCAGCTCTAGTCCTTATCACAGCAGGTAACTAGCATGGCTGGGGGATAGGGGAGGAACCTTGGCCATTATCTTCAGGGCAGAAAGAAGGATTTCTTTTCCCTTTAACCCCACCTGATTTTTTTTTTTTTTTTTTTTTAAAAAAAGCCTTTAAAAAACCAAACACAATCTTGCTTTGCCCCTTCATCGCCTTTCTGGAGCTCTGCTGTGGTTCTGCTTGAAGAAGCTGACTGAGGTGAGTCATCTGCTCCTTAGAGGACATCTGCTCCTTCCCACACACTTGCAGTGGGTACTCTGAGCAGTAGGTAAATGCAATTCTTCATTTCACTTAATTATCACAAAACACTTCTATTGAATCAGGGCATTCCGAAGCGAGCTCAACAAGAAGAGAGCTGGCATGTGTCTCTGTGAGCAGCCAGATATGTTCACGGTGGGAGGATGCCTCTAGGATACAGGAAAATTTAATTTGACAGCAGCACCACAGCCACTTACATTCAGCAGTTTGCAGGAAACATCTCACCTGAGAGAATTCTTTCAAATGTGGCATCAAAATCCCATGTATACAAAAAGAGAAATTTAGTCTCAGTCATTTCAAATGGTGCCTAGAGAACGGCCTCACTCTGTGCATCTTATTTTGGGACTCATATTGGGTTAGATTTACCTAACCTAATGCTGGGTATCAACCAAGTCATCGCCTCTCAGGTAATTAGTCAGCCAGGGCTCTTCACAGTCAGTGGAGGGGAAAAAGCACTTCTAGGGCACAGTTCAACTGTCCTATTTTAAGCACTACTAGGGGAAAAACGCATGCTGCCTTCCAAGTGCCTTCCTTCTCCCTCAGGAGCCCAGATCAGCAGCTCAGACACAGTCATTGGCACTGCAGGGAGCTGCATTTAATCAGATTCACCTTAAAGTTCTGCTACGAGCAATGCAAATCCCAAGTGACTTCATCATCTGAGCAGTACAGGACAAGGAATACGGATATTGCATAAGGCAATATTCTCTTCTTGAGAAGAAGAGAATGTGGCCACTAAGTTAGTATTTCCATGAGACCAAACAAAGACAGCACCAGAACAGTTTACCCTCAGCAGAGGACGTGAGGAAAACCCAGAACAGATCAGTGAGATGTTAAGGATCAGAGGGAGCCCATCGTAGGGCCTCTGTCCGGGAAAACACCGAGCAAAACCAGGATCAGTTCATAGAGGGCGAAATCTTCCTCAGGCAGAGAAATCAGCTGAGCTGCTGGGAATGCGTCTGTCACAGGGCGAGGTGAGCTGAAGGACACAGCCCTGCTCCACACCCGGCTGCACCACCCAGGCAGCTCCGGATACAGGATGCTCAGGCAGCATGGACTCCATGCTGCCCCCTGAATACCTCTCTCTTGGGCAGCAAGGCCACGCTGCACCCACTGCCTGCTGCAGGGGACTGGATTTGGGCTTCAACACCTTCCTTCCGTCACCAGAGCTAGTGTCCAATACTGTGTTTAAAGCAAAAATCCCAAATCCAGGCTGGAACAACCTCTCCCACCTCCAGAGAGCCAGTTCTGCAGGATCTCCTGCGTACGCTGGCCTGGGGGAGCCGCGGGCTCTCAGGGACACTCAACAGGATTGACTGGTTTCTTGTTTTCAGTGTCCCGGTCTCCAGCCCGAGGCAGCTGATGACTACTATTCAAGGGCTAATACATTCATGACAGAAATATCAATAAACAAACTGATGTAAGCACTGGAATACGCCATGGGTTAAGTTCACGCAGCTGTGAAATCAGAGTCTGCTCACGAGCGCGCTGTGAAACGCTAGAATCAATGGCACTGGCAAGGTGCACTAATGAGGCAGACAGAGTCAGTTTGGGTCAACACATGTTCTTACCACACAGAATTGGCATGCAGATAAGGACAGCATTGGCTTCCTCCTCCAAGGGGCCTCCATAAGACACTGGTCAGCAGTAGCTGATATTCCCCCTTCGGATTTAGTGGCTATAAGGACAGATTAAGGTGCTTGAGATCAGCTTTCTTCACAATCTGAAGGGAAAAGTTGTGTGGTAGCTGTCACCCCATGAGCAAAGAGTGGAAAGGACTCTTAGTACTGCAGCACAGCAGGGATTATCCAGGGTGTTACGAGATGTCCTTTTCAGCTCTGAGATGACACTAAGTTGGTTACCAGCTGCCCAGGGGGGCCAGTACTCCTGCAGCTGGGTGCTCCTCCTCCTCCCTTACAAGGCCGGGCTGATCAGCTTGACCTAAAACACTGATGAAGGACAGCTCAGAGAGCTCCCAGTGAGATGAAAAGGAGGCACAACAGGCTCTGCATGTCCTTGCTCACCTACAATAATGGATAAACTCTCTCTGATTTACCCCTTCATCAACACACAAAACAAAAAGCTTTAGAAATCAGACAGGGCAATCAGATCCATAGCTCAACTAGGCCAGCATATTGTGCCGGCCACTGCTTCAGAAGAAATTGCCAGAAATCTGGAACCAGGTAGATAAGGGATGATCTGCCCTAAGCACTGGATTTCCTTCCCTACAATATCAGAGCTCTGAAGGCTGAGAACGTAGAAACCGACTCCCAAATCTGCCTGACATCCTTGGCTCTGTGTATTTCCTCTTGATAAGGAGCATTGATAAGTTTTTCACCTCAAAGACAGCCATGACTGACTTCTACAGTTTGTTAACAGACTGAAAGCCGCGAAAAACAGGGCTGGACTGCCCTGAGTTCATGGTTAAGGTCCCAAATCCACCAAGGTGGCTGGTTCTCTCCCAGACAGAGAGGAAGACACCATAAATCATGCTATGTAACGGTGGTATCGCTCCCACACGAGGAGGATTTCCTTGTGCATGCAGCAGTACAGAGCCCGGCACAAGAGAGCCTGACTTACCGGAACGCTCTGTTCATCATCGCGTAGTGGAAGTGCTCGGGAGCCAGTCCCACCACCACTGCATTGGGGTCATCGGTGGCTATCCCTGGAAAGCAAAAACACGGCTCTGAGCGAATAGAATTTTATTCACGCTTAGCAGTAGACAGCCGACAAATGCGATTAATCACTTTAGAGCAAAAATGAGCATTTCTGGGACAGACACATCACACAGACTAGTTCTACATATCAGTCTGGTCAATGCGGCAAAGATGCTATTGCAGCATGACCCAGAAGCTGTTAGACTAGATTAGTTTCGGCTCTTCTGGAAGGTCTTTTTTTAACGTGGACTAATTCCCTTGAGAACAGCTTGTACCTCCTTTGTCCTGTGCTACTTGAGGAGCACAACTGTTTGTACATGGCAGTGTCACGTCTGATCAGAACTAGTGATGGAAGCAGAGCAGCATCTACAGGAGAAATGGGAGTATCGGAGAGTTTTATCTACAAGAGGTGAAGTTATCAGCTGCACCCTGCGCTTGCTGTGGTTTTTGTTCTGCTTGCACATGGCGTATCCTCTACACCTTTACTGGTACAAAGAGAGCTCCCGTGTCTCCAGAGAGTGCCGTCGCAGCCTGCTGGCTGGCGTCTCCCATCGCATGTACTTCAACTAGCTCAGACAGCAAAACTCAGCGTGCTCAGAGATGCCATGTGGATTTGTGACACCACGCAAAAGCATCTGGGTCCTTTAACCAAGAACGGATTACACCCATCCATCTGTGACCAACTTTATAGAGAGATTAGCCAAGAATAGTTCAATAGCAGCCACTAATGGGAATTTAAAGCGTTCTCCATTGTGCTCAAATGTTTCAATAGCAGCTCTGAATGTGAGCCAAACCGCTTGTAGCAAAAAGAAACAAAACAATCCATTCCAGACTTAAGCAATACAGATAATGCCACCGGTGTACTCTGCTCCATCTTTGCCATCTTTTACAAAATTAGCATCAGCTACTGTAAAACCGGTGGAAAGATCCCAACTACGTGGAGATTAAAATGATTTAAATAGCTACAGTGAAATAGCTGGTGCCTCTGCCATTTCTGGCCCAAGAAAGCCTTCCCGAGAACATTGCTGGGGGTGTATTTCTCCAGATAGGGTGTTAGGTAGAAGAGATTTCATTGCTCTCAGAGCCCACAGCTTTTCTTCTGCACGCTTCGTCTTCCTGAAGATTACTGACTAGACCACGGCACCAAAATCTAACAGGAAATGTCTAGCTCCCAGCAATATTAGAACCTAGTTAAATTACAGAGCCCCAAGGGTTTCGGTTCACAAGCCAAGGGGCAGGGAGCAGTGTTAAGCCATCCACGTGTTTGCTGCCTTGACTTTAAACAAAAGGCTGAATCCAGAACACCCAGCTTTCAACTCCGAGTATGTTAAAAATGAGGGTATCTTCACTACTCTTGAAACAAGGATGTGGTAAGTCAAGGACTAACTGTCCTGCCTTCAGGCAGACATGTCCAGGTTAGAATACATCATCTCCTACTCCCCTCATTGTTGAGGGGGGAAATGAGAACATCTGAAAGTAAAACAAGTTTTAACCAGGTCTTCAGCCAGAGAAGTCAAGGCAATGAACCTTCTGTCACCAGCTGAGATACCAAAGAACATGGAACGAGACCTAGATGTTCAATGCGAGATACGTAACAATGACTACCTGGAGACTCAGCATTTAATAATAATCCTCTAAGAGAGAAATATCCTACAAATGTGAGAGAAACCTACAAGCCGGCTTTTATGCTCCTTATGAGCAAAACCTCTGTGCAATAGCTGAGGGAAACCTCATTTCCAACACTGACACATCTTTGCTATAAAAGAAATCAGCACTGGTAGCTGCAACAGATCCCTAGTGATAAGAAATCAATAAAAAGTATCAAGTTTTACCCAAGTTCCTGACTGTTTGAAGGCTTTGGCTGCCCTTTCCAGGACTCCTCAAGAAGCTATGACATCAGACTGTCTAACGTTGATTTAAGAAGAGGAAAAGACCTTTATGGGTCTGGAGAGTCCCACATTTCAGGCTTCCTCCTGGCTCGTGGTACGCATACGACTGCTGTTCCACAAAACGGAGAACGCTATGTTTCCCTAGTTGTTCAGTAACGTCCCCCACGCTGCTTTCTGACCACCTCACCTGTGAAATCAGGCAGGGCCTTATCATCCACCAGGAGGAGAGGCCGCACCTGCTTCTGCTCCAGGAGATTTCTGGCTGCTGTCAGAGACGTGAAGATCTCATTTTCTGCAATGTCAAACCCCAGTTTCACCAGCCTCTCCAGAAGGTCTCTCTTGCACTCCTTCGTCGTGTTCGTCACAAACCGGATGGTAACCGGAGCGCTGCGCAGCCTGAGGGAGGAAGAGCAAAGGCGAATTGGCCACATCATCCTTCTGTTTACACAATCCTATGTCTGTTGGGACTGAACAGGAACCGTTTGCCTAACGGCTGCAGATGAAAAGACTTTGTACATCCCAGAGTACTGCTGTCACAGAGTGACCACGGGCTTGTTAACTCTGCTTGTTCACTGAGGGCAATGTGAAGCAGAAGGCAGGAATTACAGCTACCAGAACAAGGCCAAGTCTCCTCTGCTTTGCTTCTACCAGGAGAAGTCGGGAGGAACCTGATTCCAAACTCCGTCTTCACAGCAGTAGCAAACACGTCTATGATCAACAATAATGAGTTTGAAAAGCCTTTTAATTCAAAGTAGGTAAATAAACCAGCCGGGTATTCTGCATCAACAGCATCCTGACCCAAAATAAACAAACTGAGGAACCTTGCAGCTGAATTAATACACTGAACTCCAAATGCAGCTGTGGCTCATTCACAGATGCAGGATGCTCCAGGATCCTCTGTTACCTGTGTGGCAATTCTATGTCAGCTTTTGCAGCCATTTCTCCCTTTACTGAGTAACACCAATATTGCATAAAACCACATTATTGCCCAGTACAGGCTACCAAACAATCAAATAATTTTAACTGACATTTTCAATGGTGTTCCCTTTAATTATTCCCCCACCATCACTTTCTCTGTTTGTTGCTATAGAAACAAACTCTGGCATCACCACTGCATGGAGAATATCATGATAAAGTTGGTCAAGGCTGGAGACTCGTTTGCACCTGCCACTTTTTTCTCATCTGGTCTGCTGCCCAGAAAGATTCACTGAACTTCACATGTATGAACTGGTACGGAAGTCCCCTGGTTGCTAATAAGGGGGGGAAACATATTTATCAACCTCAACAGTGGATGTAAAAATGGTATCTATCGATTTGTTCCCCAAGGAAATGGCATGCCAATCACTTCAGCTTCTGTTTAGGAAGGACAATGACATGGGTTAGCAGAAAAGACCAGAGAAAATTTTTTTTCAAACCTCTTAGGTGAAAAGACCTGACTGTTCTTTGCAGAGAAACAATGACACCTGCTCTCCATACCTGTGACAGCAGGTCCGAGCTGACCAACAGCACCTTACCCCTTTGCTAAGCCCCGCCCCTGCCAAAGCCAGGAGAGGGCCTGCATGAGCAGGCAGTAGGAACCAAGCGGAAGCAGAGGACGCAGGAGAATCGGTGGCTTTAGAAAACAGTTTGTCTTCTGTTTCTACAGAAGCCATTTCTTCAGTCTACAGGCTGCGGCTTTGGAGGTGAGCAGCAGACAGGACAGACACTGAGCTCTTCTTGACATACATGGGTTTCTGAGGATGCTGACTCTCACCTGGCACAAGTTCTCCCTGCAGTATGAAACACCAGGCAGCCAAAGCCCAGTGAATGAAAGGGTAATGAGTGAATACCCAGTGCTTTAGCAGTTTTTACTGCCTTCAATTTTCCATCTTTAGGCGGTAATTATTTCCACAGAATTATTTGTGAAAAGAAATGCAGTTTCCTGATCCCTCTGAGCAATAATCCAGTTTTACACACACCTAAGCAGCCAATACAACTCAAATAAAACCATCTTGTCCTTAACACAATCCTAGTCTCCTCTCCTGATTAATTCGTACTGTCCCAGCAGCTTAAAGTGTCCTCCCGCATCCACCATGAAAGCACACACCACTTTGTGTTTTTCTTCAACCACTGCAAGATGTCTTCTCCAGAAAGCGTCGTAACACAGTACAAAGCTCCCTGGGGTTGTGTATCCTATTTTGCCACTGACTCATACAGATTAAGTGGTTTTACTATGCCTCAGCTTCTTTAGGCACCCTTTCACCAGAAGAGAAGGAGGCACTTGACCGTCCCATTTATTAACGTGTTGGAAGTCCCGCAAAAGATGGGCTGTATTATCAACAGTTTCTCAAACTAAGAAACAACTGAGGTTGTTTATCTAGCAGAGAAACTTTAAAAACAATAAAGCAAAGCCTTGCCTGAAAGACCGATCTGCAAAGGATGGGCCAAGCCGTTCTCTCTGTTATCCCCATTCAGCTCACCAGGGGCTGAAGGGCTCAGACGTACAATCATGTTCCTGTAGTTAAACGAAGCACCGAGGAATAGCTGAGCTGCTTAGTGCACATGGGGTAATTCAGGCTAACTCAAACACCTTCCACTTCGGTTAAGGTGCAATTCCATCTGAATTAGCTGAAACATTCTGATGATTAAGATGTCTTCTCTCTAAAAAAGACCTAGAGAGAATCTTAGGAAAGCTGCAGGGGCTCAGGTGACACAGGGCAACTTTTCAAGGCTGATTTTTCTTGGTATTAATACAGGTGCAGACAAAAGCAGAATTTGGCCATGTATTTGCTTACTCACAACAGCATAAACAGGCAGAAGCTTCAGGCCCGTTTACTTACAGAAGCGTCTTTGTGCAAAGAGCGCTGACAGAACCTATCAGAGGAAACTGAAAAAGGTATCTTGCCTTTTAAGAGCTTCCTGCGCGCCTGGCACAGCTGAGTCTTCAATGTGAAGCGTGCCGTTGAGATCCACCAAGACAGCTTTCAGCGCGCGCCGAGCTGCCATCCTTCCTTCCCCAGGGAAAAGGCAAATAAATGAAACAACAAAAAACTGGTTAGCAGACAATGGATAATAAAAATAAGGAACTCAGTTAAGCGCCTCATTTGTGCCAAGCCCGGTATTACTCAGAACATTACTCGCAGTATTAAATGGGCCCCTTTAGACGGAGAAATAAAAGGCAGTGTTTAAAAAAAATACATAATTGATGGGGTGGTATTTTCCCAAAGACTCTATATATGGAAATCAGGTGCTATTTGTTTTTTAAGTGCTTTTATTTGTGCACGTCAAAAAAATCCTCTAAACAACTAAGACTGTTGGGAAGAGGATCATTAGGTCTGGTATGGCTGGTCCACGGCCTCAGCGAGCCCATACTGGCAAGTCCCACCGACACCAACAGTGCTGTTCAAGCAAAAATAAATGCAGTACTGCTACGTGGTGGTGCAGTGCTCTCACTATAGAGCTCAAGACACTCTGCAAAAGTGGGTACTGCTGAGGTTTGTAAATGAGATCCGCAGCAATCCAGCCCACACCACCATCCAGGTGCCCCAACTCTGAGCTTATTCAGCAGCTCACTGACTGTGTGCCAGCAGGGATTTAGCCTGGAAGCTCTCGGGGCTCAGGGATATTCAGCACCCCAAAGGGTTTCTCCCTCCTCTTGCACAGCGGACAGTCGAGCAGCTTTTCTACAACACGCTTCTGCGTCAGGCAGACAGGTACAGGAGACGCAGCCCAGAACAGAACTCAGCATTCAAAGGGTAAAGGCACCAGGGAAGAAAACAGTGAGCTCATGTGAGAGCCATCTGGCTAAAAAGCTGTCCCAGAATCTTCTGCTGCTCATGCTGTGCTTTGCACCACGAGCAACCTGGAAGAGCCATTCCTTTGCAAATGCCCAATACAGAAGCTTTCCTCCTGTTTGCTAGACAACGACTTATCTGTCATGACCAGCAAACCACGATTTTATACTGAGCTGCTGTTTTGGTAACAGCCAAAACATAAAACCTTACGTCCTTTAAAAAAACACATAGAATACTCAGCACTACGATCAGAAGCTGCCTTAATAAATTTAAATTTTTATGAGGGCAGTTTTATCTTTGCTCACATTTATCATGTGAGCTTGGTGTCTCAGGTACAAGACACACACACGCAGAGAACTTTGAGATTCCACTCCCATTATTACTGCAATAATTTAAAAAAAAAAAAAGCTTATTTTATAGCATGTCTGTTGCCACACAGGCCAGGGGAGCTTCATCAATTAAGAAGGCACTAAGATTCTAAGACATTTATCTTGAGTAAAATAGCGCAGACAGAGGGCCTGAGCAGAATGGAATTTGCATGATTCCACATCATCTCCACGACAAAAAAAAGTCTCAGGGAATTCTGAGCCCTGAGAGAGATTAAAAAGAGGACTGAAGAAGGCGCTATTATATAAATTCTCTAGCCAAAGACACACGACTGCAGAGCAACTGCACCGTACCTGCATGGACAGCACAGCTAAGGACGGGGACAGAATATACCGGTTGAGCAGAAACGGGGGAGTTGTTTTTATCCCTCTTGTACCCTAGATCTCCGCTGGTTCTTTTGTTCACAGTGTATTTATTCAGGCAGCATGGAAGTTATTTGCAGAGCCAGTTTTCAGCCTATTTTTAAGTATAAAGCTTGTGGCCAAGTAAGAAAAGCCCTACGGAACTTCAGTACCTCAATTTCCATAACCGCAGCCCAGCACACCATGGGAACTTCACCTTCCAGCCACGGGAACGGGATGAAGCCATACAGTAACTCAGGCTGGTCACGACATGCGGCACCACCCAGCTGAACGCCCGCCTGGTCTCTGGGGGTGCGAGGGGCCTTCGTGCCACGCAGGGATGCCACAAGACTCTCACAACCCACGGGCGAAGAGCACTCGCCCCATGGCAGGACGGCTTGTAATGGCACAGAGGTGTCGGGGACGCGGAGGGGCTGCCCTCCACGGCACAGGCGACCTGCGCCGCCCACGCAGGGCCGGACTCACTCAGCTGCCG
>NW_010432517.1:1100-1701 GCF_000710305.1 Buceros rhinoceros silvestris | reverse complement strand
GTGAGGCTGGGAGGGTGGGTAGCTGCGGGCACCTGCAGGCACCCGCCCCAGTAGCATCGCTGTGGTGGCCAGGCGAGGGTGCTCAGGGATGGGGGTCCTCCCCGTGCACCCCGATGTCAGGGAGCCGAAGCCGCGTGGGCTGCCCGGTGCTGCCTGCTGAGGCGTGTTGCTTGCTTGTGGGCACAGGCGTGCTCTCTGGCCGGCTCTGCGGGTACCCCCCCGAGGGGCAGCAATGAGGGGCAGTGGTCTCGGGGTGCACCCTGCTGGGTTGGCCCCCACCTGGGCTGGGGGTCGGGCAGGAAGAGAGGAAGCCGAAATTAAGCTGTTAATGAGCCTGTCTGTCACCAGGCCACCAATTACCCAGGCTGGGAACTAGGAGATGATGGAGAGAGGCGTGGTGGGGGAGGGAAGCAGGATGCCACTGTCCCCAGCACAGGGATGGCTGCGGGGGTGTGTGTGTGTGTGTTTTTGTGTGTGTGTCACCATGTCTCAACAGTTTCCCCATCACCACCTGCCACCGGCACCCCCAGGGACTGACATCCATGTCCTGCGGAGCAGGGGTCAGAGAGGACCGAGGGATGGTGGGGCCACAGCGATGCCA
>NW_010432517.1:374-923 GCF_000710305.1 Buceros rhinoceros silvestris | reverse complement strand
CCTTCCTCACCTCCTGAGGCCCTGGGTGAAAAAAAGAGCTTCTGGGGAAATAAACCCCCGCCACTGTCCCTGGGTGGCACAGGGTGTGTCACCAGTGTCATGAGCTGGCTGTTCTCTGCACTCATGGTGCCTACGGGGATCGGAGATGGCTGTACCCGAGGCTGTGCTCCCAGACACGCTGGCTGCTCCCAGCCCCAGGAAGGAGCACAGCAAGGAAGGGGGCTTATAGCCCCCCTCCCCACTGCCCTGCCCAAGACTGCTGTGGTGCATGGCAGAGGGCCCTGTCCTGGTTCTCGTCCCTATCCCTGTCCCCAGACAGGATGGGCCAGGGCAGTCAAATTCCTCCAGGCTGATGCTGACGTCGATTTTTCCGCAACACCTCTGGGGAGGGGGGCCGGGTGCCTGGCTGGGCTAGCGGAGGGACAGGCCATCTTCCCCGCTGTCATCACGCCTGCCTGTCCCCATGATGGCCCTTAGTGTCACGCTGGGGGCTGCTGGAGCCCGGGTTGGGAACCTGCAGGAACCAGTCCCTGCTCTTTCACTGGTTTC
>NW_010432517.1:0-206 GCF_000710305.1 Buceros rhinoceros silvestris | reverse complement strand
CTGCCTTGCCCCTGCCATGCCTGCAGAGCCGAACACAGCCGAGCAGGAGGGTGGGCTGGGATTAGAGGTGTGGGATTTTGCCAGGCTCCAAATTAATTTAACGGCTTTGGAAGAAAAACAGATTAGGGAGTGGCAGGATCGGGGCGAGGATCAGCTAAATTGGAAGCAGAGGTGGGCAGTACTGTCCTGCACAAAGCCCGCTCCCC
>NW_010432516.1:0-903 GCF_000710305.1 Buceros rhinoceros silvestris | reverse complement strand
TGCTCTAGGCGGGAAGGACAGGGGGTTATGGTTCCCACAAGGCGTGAGGACAAACCTCAGTTTGCCTTCACTGGGGAGAGGTTGAAGTATGATTTTAATTGGCTTCCTCAAGGCTACAAACATTCCCCCCCAATAGTGGCACACAGTGCCCTGGCCAAACTCCTGGGGGCTGTGGAGGTGCCAAGAGGTGTCCCTCTTGAACAGATGACATCCTGGCCGGTGGAGATAATAGAGAACAAGTCGGACGATCTGACCTGAAAGCCCAGCCCCAAGGGGCTGAGGCCCATCTTTGTGTTCTTGCAAGGTGTGAGAACGTCAGTGCTTCTGCTGGCGATGGGGATGACCAGGATTTGGACCACAGCGTGGTGGTGAAGATAGTAGGATTCACCTGAGTGACAAACTGGCATTTCCCTACCCATTGATGACATCTCAGGGTGGAGATGGAGCAGCACTCTTCTGTGCTGGGTTCCAGGGAAAAGTGCTGAATATGATGCTCAGCATAAGACCCGGAAGCAATTGTTGCAGCACTGAGAACTGTTTGGTTGGAAAAATCTTTAATATTTTGGGTTTTCTTGGTCCGGGTGGCACTAAGATTGCAGTACCTCGATGTTTGAGGGACATGTTTTGCTGCTGCTGTCTCTTTTGTGGGTGCCTCTGCGACAGTTGTCTTCACCTGATTTTCCGGGGTTGGTGCCATTGGAGGGAAAACCTCCCAACAGCTTTAGGAGGCAGGTGGGAGCCACACTAGAGCTTGGCTTTTCACCAGCTCAAGTGAACACATGCCCTTCCAGACCAGAAGCATCTGAGTTCCCCATTAAAAAGCTGCTGCAACTAGTTTTAACATATTTGTGAACTAGATATGAGTTTTATCCGCTTTGTGGACACGGTGCAATGAAGCCGAGT